>NC_082735.1:24282943-24495161 GCF_030144855.1 Hypanus sabinus | reverse complement strand
CAGTCACTTTTTCTTTCTGGAAATATGACATTGACCAAGAGGAAATTATCCTGAAAGACCACCGCCACAGAATCAATTTAATAGGCACCTGAGTTATATCAATGACTGCCTGCACTCATGGGCTTCTAGCTCCGTGAGATGGACTCGTGGCGACACAATCTACATCGATAAAATATGGACTTTATTGTTCATTTGCACCGCACCTCCTCTGTAGCGTTTACAACTTTATTTTGCATTGCTATTCTATTCCTTTATCCTTTCTCAATGCACTGGGTAATGGATATACCGTGAAGAGGATTCTGACCGGCTGTATCACCGCCTGCTATGGGCAGGGCAGAGCTACTGCACAAGATCAAAGTAAGTTGCAGAAACTTGTAAAATTAGTCAGCTCATCATGGGTAAGAGCCTCCATCGTATCCAAAACATCTTCAGGTAGGGGTGCCAAATGAAGGCAGCGTCCATCATTAAGGATCCCCACCACCCAGGACATGCCCTCTTCTCATTGCTACCATCGGGAAGGTGGTACAGAATCCTAAAGGCGCACACTCAACGATTCAGGAACAGCTTCTTCCCCTCTGCCATCCAATTTCTAAATGGACTTTGAACCCATGAACACTATCTCACTACTTTTTTACTTCTGTTTTTATTCACTACTATTTTAACTTAACTATTTAATAGACATATATACACTTAATGTAATTCAGTTTTTTTCGCTATGTTTATTTATCGAGTATTGCATTGTATTGCTGCCGTAAAGCTACCAAATTTCACAGCATTTGACGGTGATATCAAATCTGATTCTGATCATTAAATAGTATGTAAGACAAGCTTTTCACTGTAGCTTTGGACGTGTGACAATAATAAACCAATACCATTACCAATGCTGGTGAACCACTATGCCCGCTAATTCAAAGTGTCATTGAAATCAATGCATGGAAAATCAGTAAAGAGAATGGTGCTGACTGATTTGCCCGCCGCCGTGTTGAACAGCAAATTGGGAGTCTCTGGAGCGAACTGCTACCGCCACTTGGGAAAAAAACCTGAGACAAAGTTGAGAGTCTAGGTTGTCTTGATTTCCACGGGAAGAGTAGCAGGAATATGACTGAAAGCAAAAGTCTAGAACACAGGATATAGAATATACAACAATATAGCACAGGACAGGCCCTTCAGCCCACAATGTTGTGCTGAACCAAAGGAATTAGTAATCAAATAGCCAACTAATCTAATCCTTTCTGCCTACACAATGTCTATATCCTTCCATTTTCCTCACGTTCTGTCTAAATGTCTCTTAAATGTTCCTAACGTACCTGCCTCTACCAGGCAGCACATTCCAGGTACCTGATTCTGTGTAAAAAAACTTACATCTCACATCTCCTCTAAAATTCCCCCCCCCCACATTAACCATTTCAACTCTGAGAGAAAGATATTTAATGTCTACTCCATCTATGCCTCTCATAATCTTATAAACCTCTATCAGTCTCCCCTTGGCCTCCGATGCTCAAGACAAAACAGCCCAAGTTTGCCCAAGCTCTCGTTATCGCACATGTCCTCTAATCCAGGCAGCATCCTAGTCAACCTCTTATTGTCACACGTCCCAAGCTACAGTGAAAAGCTTGTCTTCCGTACTACTTAATGATCAGAATCAGATTTAACATCACTGTCAAATGCCTCTAGTCAAGCCACAGCTTCAACATCCTTCCAATAACGAATGACCAGAACTGTATACAATACTCCAGATGTGGCCTAACTGGAGTCTTATAAAGCTGCAACATAACTTCCTGGCTTTTAAACTCAATGCCTCGACTAATAAAAGCAAGCCTCTTAACCACCCTATCAACCTGTGTAGCCACTTTCAGGGAGCCATGAACTTGGACCCCAAGTTCCCTCTGCTCATCAACACTATTAGGAGTCTTGCCCTCTTTACATTTGCCCTACCAAGGTGCAATGCTTCACATTTGGCTGGGTTCATCTCTATCTGCCATTTCTTTGCTCATGTCTTCAACTAATCTGTAGCCCACTGTATTTTTTACCAGTCTTCTACACTATCAACCTTTGATAGTGCAAACTTATTAATTCACCCAGCTACATCTTCATCCAGGTCATTTATATACATCACAAATGCCAGAAGAACCACTACAGATCCTTGCGGAACATCACCAATCACAGACCTTCGGCAAGGATAATTCCCTTCGGCCACCATCCTTAGTGTTCTATAGGCAAGCCAGTTCTGAATCCAAATGACTAATTCGCCACCAATCCCATGCATCCCTGCCATTCCCATATACTTCCCTCTAATCATCTTAAAACTATGTCCTTTCATATTAGCCATTTCTGCCCTGGGAAAGTGTCTCTGGCTACCTATTCTATCCATGCCTCCTATCATCCTGTACACCTTTATCAAGCCACCTCACATTTCCTTCTCTCCAAAGGCAAAAAAAAAACCTCAACCTTTCCTCTTAAGATGTCTGCTCTGGGCAGCTTCCTGGTAAGTTTCCTTTGAACCCTTCCACATTCTTCCTATAATGAGGTGACCAGAACTGAACATGATTCTCCAAGTCACAAAGTACTCTAAAGAAAAGCTGCCCGCATTAATACTCTTACATGTTTGGGGATTGTATGAGGACAGGATCAAGGCATTCTCTTCATAGAATGGTACATCTTTGCCTCCTGTTGCATAACCCTCTCCCACCCACAATGGTCAGATATCATCACGCTGAGAGCCAATGACTCAGTGCAGATGCTGTTGCCACCAAGACACCTATTGAATATTGAATGTTCTGTGTACTCTGTGAACTTTGGGAGGGGTTTCGGTGGCCTGTAATCAATTGCTAAATTACCCAGTCAAGTCTTCTGATCTGAAAAATGTCCCTTTACAAAACAAGTCTGCTCTGAGTTGTTCAATGAGTTCCTAGGTTACACATAGAAGCTCCCAATATGTCGGCAAACAAGGAGACATGGAGAGTGTGACTTGTACTTATTATATCACAAAATGAAGCCACTTAACCCATCAGATTCCTACTGGCCCCCAGCAGAGTAACCCTTTAGAGCCACTGTTTGTTTTATTCTCCCGTGGGTCTTCTATTTTTATACCTTTCCACGTGTTAGTCAATTCCCTTTGATTCTTCCACCATTTGCCCACATTAGGGCCAATTAATCAACCAGCATACCTTTGGGATGTGGAAGGAAACCAGAGAATCTGAAAGGAACACACACAGTGACAGGGGGAAGGTACAAACTCTACATAAGTGATACCTGAAGTCATAATCAGGCCCAGGTCTCTTGGTCTGTGTACCAGTAGAAGTAACTGCTACACCATTGTGATGCAAATAGTTCTGCGTCCAACACCAAGATATCATCAAGCCCAGTGAATGAAGCATACAATTTCCAGCCCGATTTTCCAGCCAGTGACATTTCACTAAAAAGTAATTCCCAGCGTTAGGAGTGAAATTTCCTGAAGAAAACCAAATGATCGTCTTCAGATGGAAAAGGAGAACAAAGAGTTTTCCAAAGACCCTGTTCTTAATTGCTTAGACGGGTGGAAAATTTGGGTGAAGAACCATATCTGATGTTTTCTAAAATTGAATGCCTTGGTCACAATCATTACATATGCATGGTTCCCTGAAGCAGAGAGCACACCTGGATGTAATCTCCAGCACATAACTGAAAGTTAAGAATGATGTTAGGGGCTGATGTAGAAGAGCTGGCAGCCCTCTGGGTGCCTATATGATAACAAAACATAAAACACAAATAGAATCATATAATTGATTACATAATTGATTCTCCATTAGTTTTACCACACAAAAATAACATTACTTGTGGTTAACAACATCCACAATCAATAGCTCTTAATTGAGTCCTTGTTTCTTGTAAATATATCAACGGACAGATTAGCTATAATTATCTCCTAATAAGTACATAATGGACTAATGATATTTTCGGTGAACAAAACACGATTGACATTTATGGAGATTAGGGCAGATGTGGTCTTCGGGTCCATTTCCATTTTCCTGACCAAAACCTCACAATACTTAATTTTTCAGTAATCCAAAAATCTACCTCAGTCTTGCTTACATTCAAATGCTCTGAGTCTATTGCTCATTGGACAGAAGATTCCAAAGATGCTCTCTGAGGGGATGAAAAGTCGTTATCTCATTTCAGATCCCCCAATTTTGAGTTTGTGATCTCTAATTATAGATCAGGGGTTCCCAACCCCGGGTCCACGGACCCCTAGCTTCGTGGCATTGGTGTATGGAATACAAAGGGTTGTGAACCCCTATTCTAGGCTTTCTCTGCTAGGAGGAAATCCTTTTCATGTTAAGCCTGTCAAGACTATACTAACAGAAAATGGAGGAAATAGTCAGCAGGTCAAGGCAGTATCGAATACGACGAAACCTCTCAAGCATTTTATGATCACCTATCGACTCTCCTAAGAATCGTTTATGCTTTTCAGATTCAGGTTCGAGTTATTTACCACATGCACATCAAAACATACGGGGAAATGCATTGCTTGCGTTAACAAGGATGTGCTGGGGGTAGCCCCTGAGTTCAAAGGTTCATTTACTATCAAAGTATACAACGCTGAAATTCTTCTTCGCCAGGTAGCCACAAGGCCAAGAAAGAAAGGAATGACAGCACTATCATCGACAAAATCCCTCCTCCCAGCAGAAAAAAAGATGAACAAAGCTAGAACAGGCACATCGACCCCCAAACCCCCCTTCCCTGCACACAAAAATGAGAAAGGTTGGACAAAAAACAGAATATAAAAAACTATAAAGACTGAAGAAAAAGTCCAGGGTCCAAGTCCCTATCCAAAACACAGAAAACCTTGGTAACGTTCTCCAGGCACAGCGGCAGGACTTTCCCTCTCCATAGCAGAGTGATCCCACCAATAATCAAAAGGCAGTCTCCCCTCTCCATAGTAGAGTGATCCCACCAATAATCAAAAGGCAGTCTCCCCTCTCCATAGCAGTGATCCCACCAACGATCAAAAGGCAGTCTCCACTCTCCATAGCAGAGTGATACCACCAGCGATCAAAAGGCAGTCTCCCCTCTCCATAGGAGAGTGATCCCACCAATGATCAAGAGGCAGTCTCCCCTCTCCATAGTAGAGTGTTCCCACCAATGATCAAAAGACAGTCTCCCCTCTCCATAGCAGAGTGATCCCACCAGCGATCAAAAGGCAGTCTCCCCTCTCCATAGGAGAGTGATCCCACCAATGATCAAGAGGCAGTCTCCCTTCCCTGGTAGCAGAGCGATCCCACCAACGATCAAAAGACAGTCTCCCCTCTCTGTAGCAGAGTGATCCCACCAGCGATCAAAAGACAGCCTGCCCTCTCCTTAAGTGTTGCCAGACATTCCGGTGCCAACATAGAATATCAAGCAGGCTCAGCAGAACAACACAAGAAAGCAGAACATATCAAGCAACAAAGAAACAACAGCAGAACAAGCCCTACTGAGGTGGGATTTTTTCTCATTCTTCTCAGTTCCACAGAGTACAGATGCCTAGCCACTTCTTTCATGAAACACAGCTAAATAAATGGACAAATCTAAACATTTGAGCAGCAGTTTCTCCTGCAGTAGTTCGATGGATAAGAAAATTACCACATGAAACAATATAGTCAGCCAGGCCTTTATCTCACTCAGAACAAAAGTCCTCAACCAGCATGGCATCCATTAAGTAGGAGATCGACAACACAACGTGCCAAGCAGTTGTCCTTTATGGTTGTAAGATGAAGACCCTCTGCAGTCAGCACATCATACAATTTGAGTTGTTTGGCATGTGTTTCCCCTGCTCCATAATAAGCTTTTACTTTGAAGCTATCATTAAAGTCCACATATGTGCAAACACAAACTAGCTTTTTTGTCATTAGAAAGGAAGCCCAACAGCTCCTGTACAGGGATCTATGAAGGGGTAAAGGAAAGAAGGGTCAGCTGTACAAACACTTCAAAGACAAGCTGGAGAGCAGTCTCCAGCGGAGTGGCATCAATTCAAAACGTTTCAAGCAAACATTTCTGGATAGCATTCACAGGCAATCGTTGAAAAGATCAAAATTCAACAGCTTCGAGCAAAGTCTACAAAACCATCTTTGGGCTGCACTTGAAAAGTGTCATTGAGCTTCAACATCAAACGTCATGATCACTGGCCTGATCTGACTCCAAATCTGTGCTTCTGCATTTGGATTTCAGAGTAGTCTCACACGAAATTTGCAGCAAATTGGTATCATCATCACCGAACGGATGGCGGGGTGTCCTCATTTATAAAATGCTAATTGTAACGCAACTTTACGATGACCAGTACAACTTAAATCTAAGTATTACAGTAACATTGTTTCTGTTGATTATTCCCATTGAAAAAAATGCATAGAATGACACAGTATATCTATCAAAGAAAAGTAATTTGGCACAACAAGTCCATATTCTATTTAACTGTCTTGCTAGACATATCATTGCAACCCTCTATTCACTTCTCTTTTATTTGCTTTTCTAGCTATACTTTTCCCTACAGCCAAACTTTTGATCTACTTCCACTTTATTTAAAGTAGGGGTTCCCAAATGTTTTTCATGCCATGGGCCCTTACCATTAACTGAAGGGTCCATGGACCCCAGGTTAGGAATGCCTTTCAATAACTTACAATAATTTTAAAGACCCCCTAGATCACTTAACAACCTCCTCTTCTGTGAACATGTTAATAAGTCTCGTCATCCTTTCCTGATACAGACTTCTCAGAATTTTGGTATCATTTAGGTAATCCCTTCACCTCTCAAATGCATCTATATCTTCATATAATTTGTGAACAGAACAGTACAAATTCTATTTATATTATATTCTGGAATGACACAACCAGGAACAATTATTACCCCTCAGTCATCAGGGTCTTGAACTAGAGGAGATAACATCACTCACCCTATCACTGAACTGTTCCCAAAACTTATGGTCTCACTTTCGAGGACTCTTCATCTCATGTTCTCAATATTTATTGCCAATTTATTTATTATTATTGTTATTTCATTTTTCTTTCTTTTTGTATGTGCCTAGTTTGTTGTCCTTTGCACATAGGTTGCTCACCTTGTTGGTACGGTCTTCTATTGATTCTATAATGGTTATTGGATTTCTAGAATATACCTATAAGAAAATGAATCTCAGGGTAGTATATGGTGACATATATGTACTTTGATAATAAATTTACTTTGAATTTTGAGTATCTAGTACTCCAAGTCTGGTGCAGGTGAGGTTTGATACATGTTTAACACAATATACCCACTTTTGAACTCAGTTCCTCTAGAAATAAACAATGGTGTTTAGTTTGTTTTTTTGTTTTGGCATTGCTAATCTATGTCACGAACTTTAATGACTCCAGCAACCCTCTGTTCCTCCACCACACCAGTTATTTTCTTAATAAAATTACGTGATGTTTGCCAGAGAAGTTGCCGATATGGCCTGTAACTGTTACCAGGGATAGGTATTAGATATAGCTAACTATTCTTGCTAATGTTTAGACTGGTTACCTTAAAATCTCAGGAATAGTTATTCTCATTCTAACACAGGAGACTGAAAATGTTGGAATCTAGAGCAGCAAACAATCGGCTGGAGGAATTCAACTGGGCCAAGCAGAGTGTGGGAAGAAAAATTTGTTGATGAAGAGCAAAATTGTCGACAGTTTCTTTCTTCCCACAGATGCCTCTCAGCCTGTTGAGTTCCTCCAGCAGATTGCTTGTTGTCCCATTATTTAATAATTATCAAAACGACTATCTGCCCTTGTTTGTGGTGACACAAGGTAAAGTGATTTCATTTGGAATCCTTGATGATCATAAGTTTGTAAGGTGAAGATTAGCATTAAATAACCCCATTCACACAATGAGCAATGGTTCCTGCTGTTCATTCCTTGACACCCATAGAAAGGACAAAACGTTTTTCTGGTCATGCTTCAATAGAATAAAACAAACCTCCTTACCAGATTTGGTGGAGAGAGTGTTGTGGGTGGAAGTGAGTGTGTTGGAGTGGCAGGGTTACAACGGCGTCAGATGTAGTAACCCTTGCAAACTGATGTGAAGACAGTTTGATTGTGTATGGCATTAAGCAGACCCGCTACAACTGAAATCATTGGTCTGCGAAGGGGCGGAATGGTAGCATAGTGGTTAGCACAACACTTTACAGTACCAGCAACCCAGGGTTCAATTCCTGCTGCTGCCTGGAAGGAGTTTGTACATTCTTCCCGTGACCGCGTGGGTTTCCTCCGGGTGCTCCGGTTTCCTCCCAGATTCTAAAGATGTACCAGTTAGTAGCTTAATTGGTCATTGTAAATTGTCCTGTGATTAGGCTAGGGCTAATTCGGGGAACTGAAGGGTCGTAAGGAACTGCTTCACACGGTACCTCTAAATAACTAAATAAATGGCTGGAGTCATCTATATAACTCAGTTCATCCTCAGCTGCATAAGCAACAATCTTCATCTATTTTGTCAATGACCTTCTTTTCACCATGAAGTCAGAGCAGGAATTGCTGCTGACGTTTAAACAATGCTCAATTCCATTTGTAATTTCTTAGCACACAGAAGAATCCAGGACAAAGCAGCCAGCCCAGTTATGAAATGTAGTGAAGTTTCTCTCTCTGTCAACACTTTCCAAATCTGTACCCTCTTCCACCAAGAAGGTGAAAGGTAGCAGCTGCACCTAAAGCCCACCATGAAGCCCCTCAGACGTGCTGTAAGTCTGATACATGCCGAGTGGAAGATTCTTTTCGGTTTGTGTCGTCCTGACGTGGAAATAGAACGTGGGCCCTTCATAATTACTGGGTCTGAATTCAAGAACGCGATACTCAACGAGCCATTAGAAAACCTTGACCTGAAGGACTATGGAGGTTCTCAGAGTTCGCTTCTCGATGGCAGTCAGAGAACGACAATAAATGTTGGCCTTACTGGCAATGCCCAGACTCCCAAAATAAATAAGAATTAAAAAAAAGACCATGAGAGGGTCGGGTACAGGCCATCTGGAGGAGTGGAATGTCTAATGACTGGAAGAGGAGAGCGTAGAAACAGTAGAAAAAAAAATCCAACAGTTGATTAAATCCCAAAGTTCTGAACTTCTCCAGCAATTTCTTTAAGGGATGTCAGTTTGGCTGTTTAATGCCTAACAGGATATAAATGTCATGGATGTTTTTCTTTTAAGTTATGCAGGAGTCCTTGTGCATCATGATAGTCTGATTCCCACAAACCTGCTCGTCCCCATAGTGCCCCGGTGTCTCCTTCCCCAATTGATTGAAGATCTTAGTGGGTATAACTGATAATGGGAATCAACGACACATCATGTATGTATAACAGCATTAATAGTGTCAAATTTCTCAAGGTACTTCACAGGAGTGTGATCAAACAACATTTAAGGAGGTGTGGGCAGAATCATACTGGAATTTATTTATTGAGATGCACTGTGGAGTAGGCCCTCCCGGCCCTTCAACTCCTGATTTGACCTGAGCCTAATCACGGGACAATTTACAATCTACCAATCAGTACGTCTTTGGAGGGTGGGTGGGAAGCTGAGCAGCAGGAGGAAACCCATGTGGTCATTTGGGAGAACGTACAGACTCCTTACAGACAGCAGTAGGCACTGAACCTGGATGGCCTGTGCTAACCATTACACTACTGTGCTGCCCATTCATGGCATTCAGGTGCTCTGTGGTGGTGAATGTCTATTTCCATAGCTTGGCAGTGACTATGAGACATGTTGAGTGACATTTGCCAGTACATCTGCCACCCTGCCCCATTACTGGCATCCGCGTGAAATCCAGCATTAATATCTAGTGATTTTCTAGCATCTACTGTGCAAACCATCTCTGACGTCAGACCTCACTAAGTCTTCATTTGTTTGAAGGAAGACTTTCAACCTGGAAATTAAGAAAAAGAAAGAAATTGAACTATTTAGTTTTTATGTTTTTTAGTTTAGTACTTTGATTATTTATTAGTACTGTACTGCAGAACTAAATAATGCAATGGGGCATGTAAATAAGAAAGCAAACCATTTTCCTGAAAGTCAAGACAGGCTCCACAAACAGTGGTAGTGAACACCAGTGCCTTCCTTTGCTTGCATTTGCTTTTATTCACATTTTTTGTTAAATTTAATTTCTAGAGCAACCATCCTGTATAATCTCCAGATGAACTATTATATAAACATTGTCTTTGATTTCATTGCTAATTTATAAATGTAAGATCGGCAGATTTCATGGAAATGTAGAAAGAGTAATGGAATATAATCCCCGAAACATGGTTAGGAATCCAAGATAATGCTGTAATCCCATGTAATAAATATGGAATTTCACTCATTTAGTCACCTTAAACTGAAGGGCTTTCATTTAAATGGATGGAATTATACTTGACAATGCCCAAAACACCAATAAAAGCCTCAAAATGTCAAGTAATAAAAACAGAAATCGCAGTGATCCAGGCACCATTAAACAGAGACAATATTCAGGATGCAAAGACTAAGTTGATGAAACACTTATTATAATGATTCTACATTACAGTAAAGAATATAGAACAGCAATGAGAATTCTGTGCCTCCCACTTAATAACTATTCTAACTTATCTTTGTACGGAATCCTAAATTAGCAATTTCCTGAATCTCCTTAATAAAGAGAGCAAGTGATGAAGCATTAGAAGAGCTGACTGAAGGGATGAAGAGGGTTGAAAGGGTTCTGATGTACAGGACAGAAGAATTTTTGAACAAAACACACCACCTTACTCATTACACTTGCCTCAGGATGGAGGGAAGTTGTGGAAAAGGAAAATGTGGGGCTTGCAAAGTAGCACAATAGTTATGAATGTGTCATTGTCTGAACTGAGGCATTTTAGATGCAGGGGCCATTTGCAAAGAGACGTGCAAGTAAAATAATGGTGAAGTTATTGGACTGGATTATTGATCCATGATCAAGAGTTCAGATCACACTGTGGCAGCTGGGGAAATTAAATTCAGTTTAAGAAAACTAGCTGTACTACGACACCACTGGGTTGTCATTGAAAATTATTTGTGTCATGTTTTTTTAACTCTGGAAACTAATCCAAAGAGAAAAAAAAACATGGGAGATGGGGGATAATGTGTGTACTTAGTTTTTACTCTTGTGGGACACATATTTATGATGCAGTGCTGTGATGACGTAAGCCATTCACATACTTTTACATCTATTATAACCTGTAATGAATTGTGTAAGCAGCAAAGAATGTTTAATCAAACAATATATTTACAATGTTACCCAAATATTAAATACACAACAATTTACTTTACTGTTGTCCTTCGGTTAAAAAAAAATCTGCTTTTGCTGTCTGCTCTGGTCAATGTGCCTGGTTTTTAATTACCTTCTCAATGCAGATAATAAGAGATAGAGCTCCTGTTGTAGGGAGGTAACCCTGGCTGATCACCACACTTTTGGGGGCAGGGGAACAACATGAAAACAGATACTTACAACATAAAAGGAAATTGTTTTGTTTTGCCTGTTTATTTGAGTCGGCATGTTGCTAGAAAAATTCTAATTCACCCAATACCTCATCCTCACCTACCCACCTGCAGCCCAAGGGCTGCCTACAGCATATATTATATAGGGCTTCCTGTATAGGATAGGAAGACGTCCATCCCATATAATGTTGATCTAGGATGTATACCATCAGGGGCTGTGTGTGAAGCTAGCTACAAGTCCTGATAAGGAGGAAGCAGTGACCTCACCTAAAGCCCTGCAAGTGGTTTTCGGTGCAGGCTGAAGCTGAAGCAAGAACTTGACTCTTCTCTCTACCCACTCCTTGAAGTTTCCCTGATGCTAGATCGGGGTAGGTGGCTTGGCTATATGATGCTGGGTGCTTAGTCTTGGGCTCATCAAAGCTCCAGGAGGTGATGGACTTGAAGCCCATGTGTTGTTGGGCTTCGGTTACACCCAGTACCCCTCTCTCTGCCACCAGAGACCATCATAGACTCGAGTATGAAAGAGTCCTGGATCAAAGTATCAGCTGTTGTGTTTTTAATATTTCAGTAAAATTTGAGTATTATTGTAAATACACTATGTTCTTGATTAAGCATCCTTGGCTTGTTTAAATAATTCATTTCAAGTTATATGTTCCTTCGTTAAGTACCATGGTCTTTCTGTAACCGTGATTGTTCTTGGCAAATTTTTCCACAGAAGTGGTTTGCCACTGCCTTCTTCTGGGCAGTGTCTTTACAAGACGGGCGACCCCTGCCATTATCAATACTCTTCAGAGATTGTCTGCCCTGGCATCAGTGGTCACATAACCGGGACTGGTGATGTGCACCAGTTGTTCATACGATCACCTGCTCCCATGGCTTCCCGTGATGCTGATCGAGAGGGCTGAACAAGTGCTACGCCTTGCCTGCAAGCTAGCACAGGGAAGGAGCACCTCACACCTCCTCTGGGAGAGACATATCTCCACCCCTCTACCTGTTTATAGAAGAATGTACACTCCTGGCTCCTTGTTTCCTTTGGATTAGTCTTATGATTTGCAGTTACAAAACATAACATCAGCAACCAGCTTGATGTGGACAGGTCTATCAGTCACACCACCTACAAGTCCTGTCCTTGCCTTCTTCCCATGCTTCTAAACTTTAGAGACAGGCAAGTAAAGTTAATTGGAGAGAAAAAAGTAGGCCCTGCGAACAGCAATAATTAACTTTTAAGAGTGGACAGAGTGGAAATGTATCCAGCCTCCTGACTTAAGGTATGTAGAGAATATTTGCCCTTTTGATGTTAAAACAAGTAAGATTTATTTCAAGAATAACATTGGTTTTCATATATTTTTCCAAATGGCCTGAAATGTTCTCTTTCAAATTCAGTGGTCATAGTTGAGGAACCAATAACTGGCATTTTCTTTCTCCTCTCACTTATCCAGTGTAACGGTTAGAGAAGAGAGTCTGGTTCATTGTACCTGTGCCGTCCCTGGTAACCAATGTTATATATCAGTTCCAACTAAGTTCTAGCATCAGCAAAATTTCCCCTCAGCCTGTCCCTAATTTTGGCAATTTAATCTCAGCCAAGCTTTGCTCTTTAATCATCTTCTCTTCATATAAGGAGAAACAGAGGAAATTGGATGGTGAGGAAAAATTCATTTGAAAATCATATTGCTACTAATGATCTGGGCAGGATGTCAAGAAACTCCCAATTCTAGATGACCTTCAGCCGTTAAAAAATAACGTAAGACCAAACTATAGTGGTCACCACTATCTGAAGATAAACTCAAAACAATATCCCAACTCAATTTAAAAATATGTCCCAGCTAAATTAAATTATGAAAGAGTAACCATTTATTTAAATGATAATCCATGACTCATGGTGGCATCATGAAAACAAACATTTCTGCCTATTGCACTCCAATTTTCAGGGTTTCGGAAAAGCAAAGAAAAATATTCGTCCAATGTACTTTGCAAGCAGGAAGTCAAAAAGCCATGCTAATGAACATATGCAATAGTTACTTCTAGTACCTGCAAAACTGAGGTAACAGGAGTAAACAAGAATTTTCTGTTGTCTGTAAGTTACGTGTTGTATCTGACAGATTCATGGAACAGTAATTATATTGTTGCATAACCAGGACTTGTGACATGCACCATTTGCTCGTAAGACCATCCACCGCCTGTCCACTAAAAACTGATTTAACATTTTGTCTGTCAAAACTGTCAACGTTTGCAAATTCTTTCAAGTTTCTTACATCCCAAAATGTTCAAGCACTAATCATGTTATTACCTTTAAGAAAGTTATTACAATTTTAAAAGTAGCGAACCACTTAAAGTTGAAAATTATTAAAATGCTTTAAATAATCCCACATAATTACAAAATGTGAAAAGTGACCTAATGTTTTGCAGTTGGTAGCTGAGGACTTCCATTGCAATCAATGGAGATGTTATTGTGTGTTACGTTGGATCTGGATTCCAATCAAGTTCACTGGCAGACCATAGTTGGAGTGACAGTAACAAGCTGCTGCCATGAAATTTTGGATCTGCTCTCTTGAGGACTTGTACACAAAATTTCCAGGTTTGCTGTTGCCTCCAAGTGCAATCTGGGCCAACGACCACCTTACACTTCTTTACTGTTCTTTATTAATTAAAGATCAAATGACATGTAATGATAAATCATGACCTTTGATAATGAACACTTACTGTCAATACTCAACACTATCTTTCGCATATAGCTTTTACAGTTACACAAGAGACTTAGCAAATGCTGGAAGCCTGCAGAACAAAATACTGAAGGAACTCAATAAGACAGGTAGCATCTGTGGAGGGGAATTAACTGTGGAACAAGACCCTCCATCTGTATCCAGCATTTTGTGAACGTTTAACCTTTGCCAGTTGTTTGTGTTCCATAGCATATATCTATCTGTGTCTGATAGCTGACAATAGCTATAATTACATCAGTTGAACTCTCCATCACCTACATGTGACGGGTAACTCCTAATTCTAAATGGTTTATCTCTAAAATGATTAGCTTTGAGCATCAGCAAAGCACTTGTAATTGAGTAGCATATACACCCCAACAGAACGGGAGAAAATAAAGCAAAGCTGTAATTTTATGGGATAGCACTTTAAACTGTATTTTCCTACTCACAATATAGCTGTTGTTTATAGGACATTATCTAAGTCATATTGCAGTTGCCTTTGGACAACGGTTGGGCTTGTTCCTTTAGGAAAAAAAATTCCTTTTTCTTCTGAAGTACATTACCTCCAGGTTGGGAAATAACCGTGAGGTAATTATCAATTTTTTGGAGGCTAATACTGTTTTTTTTTCTCTGCCCCACTGAGAGCTTGACTTTGTGGAGAACATCTGTCAACTTACTTCATGTCCCTACAGGGAAACCTGCAAGCTGCAGCTGGGCCTGTTGCTGGAAAGTTACAGCTGCCTCACTCTTCACTTTGAATCCACTAAATCCTAGGCAACAAATATGGTGACAAGAACCCTTAAGGCCTTTAAACTGCAGCTTATTGGAAAAAGTCTCTGTCATCTGTCCATCAATCAGAACATGTCAGGAACTTTGTCTTTGCGGTAATGAGAACCAGTAACATGAATTTGTAAGACAAGTTGCAAAAATATTCTTATTCAATAAAAGTCATATTTCTTTTCAAGGGCTTCACAGAGGATTTCAGAGACAGAAAGGTCCAGCACTGCTTTGATTTAATATTTAGCAGAACACAAGAAGGAGAATTCAAGCCCACATTTGTTACTGCAAGGATTGCTGATATCAAATCTAGGGATAGAATTTCAAATATGCTAGTTTTCCTGTCTCATATGCCATGAATAATGAGGCCAAGATTCCTCCCCTTGGGCTTGTGTGACAGGCCCCAGAACTCAGTTCCAGGAAGCAGACATAGTTGGAAAGTCAAAGGGAAGTTTTATACAACCAAACGCAGACCGTTGATTTACTGGCGGTGCCTTCAAACAGGCAAGGCAGTGGTGTGGGCGGGAATGGGCTAACCACAAAAAAGAGGAGTGATAGAAATTTCACTAGAAAGCAAGATCAGAGATGATTGACCTTGGTGAGCAGGAAAACTTAAATTAGTTAAATTTTGGGGCTGATGTTGAAGACTCAGTGATAGAACTCTTGCAGTTAGAATTGTCCTCCATTGCAGGTCCACTGCCCAATAAAGCAGAATCCAACTGCTTCACGGAAGAAATGCCAGACGAAAGATCGGGCTTTAGGAACGTAGGCACTTTCATAGGTGAACCTTAGCATAAAATCACCTAATCGGCCATTTTCACAGTGAGTATTCGAAGGTGTGCACTTCCAGTAAAGATGCATGGGAGGTTGAATCTGAATCAAAAATATAAATCCAAAGTGGAGGAGCCTTTACTTGGCAAACGTTTTTCCCATGGTAGAGGCAATGATGTCGACCCTGAATAAACCAAACTTCTGAGGGTTGGAAGATGTAAAAAGTTGGAATATAAAATTTATTTATTATAATTGTGACTATGAAACAACTGGATTGTTGTAGGAAAAGATTACTAATATCCTTTAGGGAATAAAATCTGCTTTCATTTCCTGTTGACTTACATGTGTTGACATCTCAGTAACAACAACAGACCACTGGCCAATAGAGCCTCTACAAACGGCCCAAGAAGGATATTCACCATCCCCTGTTCAAGGGAACTTTGGGCCTGGCACTAAATGCTGGTGTTTTCAATAACTCCCACGTAGCATGAATTATTGAAAAGAAGGGGAGAAAAAAAATGACTGATGTAAGGAAAATAGTTAAAATACTGACAATTATTAATGACAAATTATGTATTAAAATTCTCTAAGTGTGAACAAAGATCCTAGAAATTGTAGATAACTAAAACCCTGTACAAGCCCATTATTGGATTGGGCTATTAACTCTACTTGGGTTATGAGAGTTCAGCTTCCACCCCTGAAAACTTCAAAGGGACCTGAGTACCGAAGATCAAAAATGTCCTGTCTGGGAGTGAGACCTGACCCAAGCTGGAGCCTGCAGTGGAGCCGGGATGATGAATACAAAGCACCTCATCTTGGAGACTGTAAAGGCCAAAGACTGGGCCAGTGAGGTGGGCAGGATCATGGCCAAAGATCAGGATTTAAAGACCAGTACTGGGCCAAGGACCAGTGGCAGATGGATGTGAGCAGGGTGATTCCAAGAGTGAGGAGGCTTCTTAGGCAGTCAAAAGCCAGGGCCTGTACCTCAAGTGAACCTGGGTATGCCCTAGAACCAAAGCTCCTTACAACTCTTCCATGACAGTCAAATGATGACTTCTTTCACCAGCATTCATGCAGCAGAATTTTTGATGGCCTCATTCTACATTTAGCGATACAAATCAGAGAGTATAGCACCAGTTTAAATGAGAGCATTCACAATCTCCCCAAGCTGAGATTCGTTCTTCTCTAGCCTTTGACCTTTCCCATCCACCTGGCTTCACCTATCACCTTCCAGCTAGCCTCCTTCCCCTTCATCTTCCACCTTCATTCTCAGCCCTGAGGCAGGGTCTCATCCCGTAGTGTCGACTGGTTTCTTTTTTCCATAGATGCTGTCTGACCTGCCGAGTTCCTCCATCATTTTGTGGGCATTCCTTTGGATTTCCAGCATCTGCAGACTTTCTCATGTTTATTAATGCTCCTCCACTGGACAAAGGCTACAGAATTTAAGCTGAAAAGGTTTCTTTCTTGTTCCTAGTTTTTCCTGTCTATTGTGGGCTTCCCTGCCAGCAGCCTTTAGCATTAAAACATAGAGTTGACTTTCTACATCAGACTGAAATTCCATTTAAGACACTCTACAAACACAAATATAAATTGCTCCTTTTTCTCTCTTTCCTCTACCAATTTGATACTTCTCAAATACCTTCACCATTCTCAAAAGCTTCTTTGTGCGTGTTTCCAAATAAAGTCTGCAGCAACTCTCCTTTACACACTGAACATTAACAACTAGCCTAAGAACAAGCCTCACCGATGATGACTTCTTTGTATTTTTGTCCTCATCTCCCTCTTCCATCTCTGTCTCCCTGACCTCACCCCTTCCCTCTCCCTCACTACCTTTCCATCTCCTGTCTCACCCCTTTCCTTTTGCCTCATCTCCTTTGCCTCTGCTTCATCCCCTCTCCCTCTGTCTTGGTTCCTCTCCTTTTCCCGTCCTCCCATTGCCTTTCCCCTCTGACTCTCACCTCTCCCCAACACCCTCTCTCTTCTCCCCCTACACTCTCTCTCTTTGTCCCTTTGTACCCTTTCCCTCTGCCTTACTCTCTCCCTTTCCCCTCTCCCTCTCTCCTCTCCCCATTTTCTCTTTCCCTGTCTCCTCTTACCCTCTCATCCTATCCTTCTCTCTTCTCCCTTCTCCTTCTCCCTCTCCCTGTCCCATCTTCCTCTCCTTCATCCTCTGTCCTCTCTCTAATCATTGTCCCCTCTCCCTCTTTCCCTCACCATTTGTCCCTCTTCTACCTACCCAACTCCTTTTCTTCACCCTCTTACTGCATGTCTATTTTTTGTTATATACTTTGTTTTATGTTTTTTTTAAGTGATTTCACAGGTTAAAGTTATCCAAAATGATCCATAATAACAATAAATTTGAGTTCTACTGGGCACATTCATTGACTTATGGATTTCTAAAGTAGTCATTATCAAAGACATTTTTGTCACATCCAAAGGATTTTTCCTCTTCCTGGTTCATTCCTGGTCTGGTCCGCACACAAATGATCAGCTCTAACTCAATTAGTCATAATCTTCCTTCTGAGCCTAAGATTTTGGTTTGAAGACTATTTCCAACAACTTGAGCAAGAAATCTAGGCCAAGGATCTTGTCAAGTACTGAGGAGGTGCTGTATTTTTTAAAGTATCAAACTCCAAATGAATTCCCAGAAATTTAAACTTCATGGCATTAGTCTCCAAAATTCATGTCATTCTAGACAATGCAATGAACATCAGGGATTAAGTACAACATACTGACTTGCTGAACACTGAGGAAGTTCTTGGCAGATACGTTAAGCATGAGGCCCAGTATGTATTCTCAGATGGATGCAGAATATTATTTCAGAAAGGACAAGGATTCCTCTTGGAATTCTGGTCAATTTTTATTCCCCAGTTAATATCACAAAGATACATTATTTTTTCTTTATCTCCTCACTTTTCCTGTGGGAAGTTATTGCATGTAAACTGACCACCAATTTTCCTTGTTAACAATGACCATACTTCAAATATAGTTATTTGGCTGCTTAAGATGTGCTTGCAATAGTATGGAAGGTGCCGTAGACACTTCCACCAATATATAATATGTGTAATAACATAGTTCCATTGATTAAGAGAGAGGTAAAACATATTCCCAGTTCCTGTCACCATTTCATTCTACTCCACAAATTCAAGCCTTACTTCATCATAACATAAACTCCAAGAAGCACGATTCAGGAGCAGACTGGACCAGATTCATATATCAAATCTCTTCTTTTTTGGCTTATCCTAATACTTTTGTTGATTTGTCCTCCTGGCTTGCCGATACTGCTGGACTTCATAGGATAGTTTTACCCAGGGAAATCTCAGCAAAAATCCAAATGCTTGCGGATGATTTCCAAGCTGTAACCGGGGAACCAGTTTATCTGCTTATGATACATTGTCCAGAGTTTTATTTTTACTTGGTTCATTGCAAACCCATGGAAGCACACAATACCATTGTCAGGAATTATAAACAGTAGGTTAATTAGTACATTTATGCCTTTGATATTTAAAGATGTAATTTGGGTGTAATGTTGGACAAAGATATCAGAATGCTAGAAAATATTTAATTAGCGTAATAAATAATTCCTTTACATCAAGGAACTTTCCTTGGAAATTCACCCAAAATTAACCCAATAATGTCCTCGATATTCTATGACATTAGAAAGGTGTACGAAGCTATCAGTAAATGGCAGCCCAATGATTGGTTTGGAGGCATAAAGCACAGAAACAGACCCTTTATTCTTTAATGTCCATGTTGGCAATCCATCCTTCACTGATCCCATTTATAATCACTTGTTGATTCAACTACTCATCTAGGAGACTTCTTAAGTATCTTCAAATTCCCACAGCTGTAAGTTTTCAGTGAGAACAACACCAGGCCTTCTGTGCTATAGATTGAGCCTTACACATTTTATATGCAGAGTCCTTTGGCCTTCTGTGTTGGAGTAAACAAAGGAAAAGAGTCGATCGTGGATCCAGTCTGGTTATTGGGGAGGGTGAGTCAGAGGAAAGAGATACCCAGGAGATGGAGACCAGGCTTTAGTTAAGGGGAGATCGTGGTTAGACCAGGGCTTGGGAATGGATCACTTGCAGGTGCCAATCACAAAGTTTATGATTGGGAGTGGAGTGAGAGTCAGGCTAATAATTGGATAGGGTTGATGAGGAGTGGGACTTGCATTAGGGTGAGTGGGGCGGGGGTGTTGGAAGACTGACCGTGTGACTGCGCATATGCACTAACTGGATGAGGCTGAGCGATTGATCAAGTGACCAGGGTTGGAGATGCTCCATGGAGAGAAGAGGTGATGATTGCCTGTTAATAAGGGTACCCAACGCTAGACCAACTCACGAAGCATACGATATGGAGCCTCCTTACAAAGGATTCTTTAAATAATACTGAAGCAGGGTCCTGGAATATTGTAATGCCTGTTTTCACAAAGGTATATCTGAGTGCCTTTATGCAGTTATGTCAGACATATGGAGGACCCAGATGGATGGGAAATTATGGACTTGGGTCTGTCTTAGGAAGCTCTCCTGCTTTCCATCATACGTGAAGTTTAATCACAAATTCCTCAGTCATTTGACTTTTAGAATTGTGCAGCATAGCTGGAAAGCTATAAGATCTCTCCTGTTCATGGCTCCTTGCAACAGAGAGACTGAAGAAGTGCTACGGAACATATATTGCGGCTATATTGAAGGAGGCGGCTTGTGTTGAGATACGTGGCCAAGTGGTTAAGGTGTTGTCTAGTGATCTGAAGGTCGCTAGTTCGAGCCTCGGCTGAGGCTGCCTGTGTGTCCTCAAGCAAGACACTTAACCACACATTGCTCTGTGACGACACCGGCGCCAAGCTGTATCGGCCCTTGCCCTTTCCTTGGACAACATCGGTGGCATGGAGAGGGGAGACCCACTGCATGGGCAACTGCTGGTCTTCCATACAACCCTGCCCAGGCCTGCATCTTGGAAATTTTCCAAGGCACAAATCCATGGTCTCTCGAAATTAACGGATGCCTGTTATTATTAATGAAGGCAACTTAATGAGGGGAAGTGGAACAGAAGGATAAATTGATGGGGTTTGTTGAAGAACTGTGGGAGATGTTCTGTGTGTGGGTTAACACCCCAGTTAAAAGGGCCTACTCAATGCTAGACTTAATTATGAGGCATACTACGCAAGACTTCCTCATGAAGGTCCTCTTTAAATAGTGCAGAAGCAGGGTTCAGGTGTATTTGCAAGCATGAACGTATCGGACTAAATACACTTACATCAAGCACTGCCTCAAGTAAGCAGCATCCATTATCATGGAGATGGATCTGACCACAGCATCTGCAGTGTACTTTGTGTTTATCAAGGAGATGCCCTTTTCTCACTACTACCATCAGGCAGGAGGACATGGATAACTTCTTTCACCACCTGTGACACGGACGTGGCAGGAAAACGAACCCAAGTGCAGGACTCCGACGCGGAGGCAGAATCTTCGTAGTGAGTGTAGAATCAGGACCAGGCTGAGTCAGGACCTGGACACTTGGTTTATAGGGGGATAGGGGGTTGAAGTCTTGGATATCACTATCACTATCACTATCACTATCACTATCACTATCACTATCACTATCACTATCACTATCACTATCACTATCACTATCACTATCACTCTGAGTCGACCAACAATCTGGCAGGGGCTGACCGGAGCTGTTGGGGTCTTATCATCTGGTGGCTAATGGAAACCAGGTGCTGGTGATTGAGAGGAATTGGGAAAGATTGGGAATCAAGTGTGGGGATTAAGGACCAGTTAGGGAGGAAAGGGAAAAGGTGGGAAATGCCAGCCAGGACCATGACACCACCACTCCGAATTGATTCAATGTCCTAAAGACTCACTTTCAAGGACTCTTTATAACTCATGTTCTCAGTATTATTTTTTTATTTGCACAGTCTCCTTTTGCATCTTGGTTGTTTGTCAGTCTTTGTCTGTTTATGTATAGTTATTCATAAACTCTATAATATTTCTATATTTTTCTGTAAGAAAATTAATCTCTAGGTAGCATATGGTAGCAAATATGGACTATGATAATACAACGTTTGTACATTTACTTGGAACTTTGAACGATGAATAATTATGACTTTGAGAAACCTTCTAGAATTAGGGAATTTTCACATATTGGAATATTGAAGGTGCAATTCATTCCATCAAAGCAATCAATCCAGTCATTTCAATTCCTCCACACTTTTCCATTCCCCTGCATTTATTTTTGTCAAATGCTGAGCCAAATTACTTTAGAAATGGTTTTTCATCTTTATGATATTCAGCCATTTCTCACTCCACCTCACTGTGTGAAAAAAGGTCTCCCTATCTTTAATAGCTATCTTAAATCTTGGTCTTGTACAATCTGCTAACGAGAACAGTTATTTTTTTCTATGCCATCCCTCGTCCATCCCCTAAACTTCTTTTCTCCTATAAGAGCCCCAGTCCCTCCAATCTGATCTTTTGCTAAGAATCATTCTGGTCATTCATTTAAGGATTTTCACTTCCCACCTGAGATAAGGTGGTTCATATTGGATGCAGTACTCCAGCTTTTTTCATGTGTTTAAACAAAAATTACAGAAATATTAAGACAATGAACTATGCATAAATATAATAATAACTAATCAATTTAATGCTCTTTTCTCCACCAATGAGAACAGTAGGATGAGACCTTTAAGAAAGTCTTTAAAATTACAGAAAGCTTCAACATTGAGCACTGAGAGAGGTTTCCATTTGCAAAGGATCTACAAACAAAATCTATGAACCAATGATGGTAGCTGAAATGCAGGTTAAGAGATTTTTTTTTTGCTTGTTTTAATGAAGGGCTGAGAACGTAGAACCTCTGTATTGGAGTGGCCAAAGCAATTGAAATACTATCTGCACAGGGAACATAAAAATGTACATTGAAGTTCAACATTCAAAGTAAATTTATTATCAGAGTACATATATGTTACAATATACAACCCTGAAGCTCATTTTCTTGCGCGCATACTCAAAAAATCTATACTAGAATAATGACCATAATATAATCAATGAAAGATGTTGGACATACATCAACAAGAGGGTGAATTTAATGAAAGGATATACTGACAAGATAGAATGAAATAAGAATGGAGGAAATTCACAAGAAAGTTAAATACTAGATTGAATCTTTTGGACATAAAGTCGTGTTGGTGTGGCATGTAATTTGATATCATGGTATGCGTTGGCATTGTGCGTAAGAGGAGATGTCAGAATCCAAAATTCCTGGCATCCTCCTTTTTTTGGAATCTGATAGTGAGCTGTGAGAGAGAACACAATCTGTTGAACTTGACTCCAGCTCCTGGCAAGTGCTACAAAGTCTGTTATGTACAGAAGAGAGGGATTGACTCTCGTGAAACAGCTCTGTGCCAATAGGAACATCCTGCTGAATTAATATGATGTGAAAGCAATTGGTGGCATAAACAGGATTATATGTGGCAAACAGTTTTAATTTGTCTGCAATTCTATTTATTTTTAACATGACATTTACAATCTCCCAGGAGAAAACACGAGGGGTAGAAATTCGACCTTCTATGAAAATGTGACATCAAATGCCATTGTTCTGGGTCCACCATCACCCCAAGTTTCATTTTGGTCCACTTGAGAGTATCTTCTGTGTACTATGACTAAAATGCTGCTCGTGTAAGAAAGTCATCTGTGCACCTTCTGTATTAAATCTCAGGAGACGAGTTTGGATTTAGTCTGTAACACATTTGTTTTCAATTGGTACCAACACCAGAACAAGTCAAGTGGTTTCTCAGGTGGCCTGATATGAAGTGTTGGGATTCCAGGCATCCCACTTCTCCACTGCCGACTCTGTTACTGTGGTACCAAAGGTGGATGCAGTTACATTTCTGTCTATTGATCGCCTCGTCTGAAAATTGCCACCTTGTCCCGGTGGAGAGGCTCGTGAGTTCCATGACCCCAAAAGTGATTCCATCTGAAGTTCAGCCACCTGGCGCTTAGCTCCTGTTGGGGTCACCCATGGCAGTAAGGTCAAGGGGCAGGTTCCAGGCAAAGAGCGATCCAACCAAAACCTCATTCTGCCATACGCTCATACTGGTGGAAGACGATGGCACATCACAATGACAGTAAAGCTGGAGGAAGGTTGCAGCACCTTGCACCCCATGCCACTGGTCACTGATAATTATCTGTCAAGGACCAGGTGGGCATTGCCCGTCATGAGCCTCCCCATGTTGAACAAAGTCACGCATGGGCATTCTTCATTAAGGGAATCCACCATAGCATCCCAGTTATATGGATACTGGACTGGCCTCGACATCTAACTGAGGACCCCCCAACAGGCAACCCTTTCGGAGAACATCATATGCGACTCAAGTAACTGCACTGCTATTGACAGAAGTTTCCACCACATAGTAGAAACCTACAGCTGCAAAATATGGTGAAATCTATGCATCAGAACAGAAACCATCACTGTTTACTGCATTCACTTCCCCAATAGTTATGTAAGAGAGGCCTGTCCCTTTAAGGACTACTCCAGTAAGATGGTTTGGAACCCTTTTCTTTGGCTAAGCTCCTTGGCTATTCCCTAATTATATATCTAATGTCTAGTTTTATAGTGACAATATCCGATTAGCACTGCATGCAACTCACTTCACGATTGTGGACCAATGCAACGTTCAATTTACAGGGTAGGAAACGTGGATCAACTTTTGAAGTTGAGCGTTGGCATATTGGCAGGCTGGCAATTTGTAGGTTTGACAACACCAGGGAATACCTGTGATGAAGAGTAGTGGGGACTCTGGCTCATTCTGTTAAAGCAGTGGTCCCCAACCTTTTTTACCCCAACACCCCTCTAAAGCACTTTCACACTTGCCAATGCCCCCTTCAAAGCACCTTCATAATTGCTCATTTCCCTCTTAGGCACAATCTAGTTCCTGGTGTCCCCATTGTGTAAAAACATCTACTGTATGCTAACATGATTAAAACGATTCTGCTTTAAATTTTTATATGTCTTTAAATCTAGCTTACACAGGATAACGTCTTTGCTTTCCATGTGATCCCTGAGCTTGATGGCTCTTAGCAGGAGTTGAAATATCTGGTTCAAGTTGTGACAGCAAAAGCCTTAAGTCCCCATGTGTAACAACGTCCAAGTGGTTTCTGTTTTTTTGTGAGTTTGTAGTTCACTGCACTGAAGCCCTTTTGCTTCTTTTCTTCAGTATTCACCAGAGAATAGGACCTTGGTAATTGTGGGGATGACTTACAGTGGACTGAAACACTTGAGCACTTAGATATTAAGAAAGAGGATGTGCTGGAGCTTTTAAAAAGCATCAAGTTAAATAAGTCACCAGGATCGGCTGAGATTGGCTCTAGGCTACTGTAGGAAATGATGGAGGAGATTGCTGAGCCTCTGGCAAAGATCTTTGCATCATCGATAGGGACAGGAGAAGTACCGAGGGACTGGAGGTTACAAATGTTGTTTCCTTATTCAAAAAAGGGAGTAGAGATACTCAGGAAATTATAGTCCAGTGAGTCTTACTTCAGTGGTGGGCAAGGTGTTGGAGAAGATCCTGAGAGGCAGGAATTATGAGCATTTGGAGAGACATAATCTGATGAGGGATAGTCAGCATGGCTTTGTAAAAGGCAGGTTGTGTCTTATGAGCCTGGTTGAATTCTTTGAGGATTGAAACAAAACACATTGAGGAAGGTAGAGCAGTGGATGTAGTGTATATGGATTTCAGTAAGGCATTTGATAAGGTTTCCCATGGAAAACTCATTCAGAAAGTAAGAAGGCATGGGATCCAAGGAGACCTTTCTTCATGGATCCAGATTGGCTTGCCCAAAAAAGGGAAAGGGAGGTTGGAGATGGTTTGTATTCTGCATAGAAGTCAGTGACCAGTGGTGTTCCATAGCAATCTGTTCCGGGTCCCTTCTCTTTGTGATTTTTATAAATGACCTGTTTGAAGAAGTAGAAAGGTGGGTTAGTAAGTTGCAGATGACATTAAGGTTGGGGGTGTTTCAGTGGGACATTGAAAGGATGCAGAACTGGGCTGAGGAATGTCAGATGGAGGTCAACCCAGGTAAGTGTGAAGTGGTTCATTTTGGCAGGTCAAACTTGAGAATAGAATATAGTATTAATGGTAAGACTCTTGACAGTGTGGAGGATCAGCAGGTTGATAATGTTGTTAAGAAGGCATATGGTGTGTTGGCCTTCACCAACTGTGAGATTGAGTTCAAGAGCCGTGAGGTAATGTTACAGCTACATAAGACCTTGGTCAGACCCCACTTGGAGTACTGTGTTCAGTTCTGGCTACATTACTGCAGGAAGGACATGGATACTATAGAGAGAGTGCAGATGAGATTTACAAGGATGTTGCCTGGTTCAGAGAGTGTACCCTATGAGAATAGGTTGCGTGAACTTGAGTTTTCTACATTGGAGCGGCAGAGCATGAAACATGACCTGACAGAGGTGCATAAGATGATGAGAGGCATTGACTGTGCAAATAGCAAGAGGCTTTTTCCCAGGGGTGAAATGGCTAGCACGGCGAGACATAGTTTTAAGCTGCTTGGAAGTAGGTACAAGGGGGATGTCAGGGGTAAGTTTTTCACACAAAGAATGGTGGGTGTGTGGAATGTACTGCCGGTGTCCATGGTAGAGGCCGATACAACAGGGTCTTTTAAGAGACTTTTAAATAGGTACATGGAGCTTAGAAAAATAGAGGGCCATGCGGTAGGGAAATTCTAGGCCATTTCTAGAGTAGGTTATATTACTGGCCAAAAAGCCAGTATGATCTATGATCTATGTTCTAACAATGGAGGAGGTTGGAAATGCACCAAAGAACAGTTTGGTTCTTTTCCAGAGACCAGGGAACGTTGCATGACAGTGTAACCACATACCACAAAGTCAACATTTTTGAAAAGCAATTTTGCTTCTTCTTCAATCTAAATTTCAATAACTTCTTCTTGTAGATTCCCTTCCTGTTCTTCTACCTTGCAAGGAAACAGGTTAATTACACAGTCCAGAACTTCCAGATTGTTCAAATCCTTGAATTGATTCTGAAAATCCTTCTTCAGTGACTTCAGGTGTAAGCAATACTCTTGGAAATCACCATCTGTGAAAGTAAGTGCCATACTTTCCATGCAGGGAAACTGTGAGAACATTCTTCTCCCAGTGTTTTGCTCATATATTTCCAATTTTCCGATAAGAGTGCACACTACACTTTTTCCCTGGATTAAATTGAAGCTCTCACCCTGCAGTTTCATATTTAGAATGTTCACTTTGTCATACAGATCGGCTAGGTATGCCACATCTCCACGTCAAAGTTCAATCTTGTTTCAGAAGCTCTCGTCGACTGAGCAAAAATTCAACCACAGTGTCAAAAAGATCGAAGAAATGTTTTAATCAGCAGACTTTAGACAGCCAATGCACTTCAGCGTGAAGAAGCAAGTGTTCAAACTATTCATCATTATCTTGGCATAACTGGATAAATATTCTGCTATTTAATGGGCGAGCTTTAATTTTGTTGATAGCAGATATTACAAGAGTCAGGCTTGAAATAAAGTCGCTGGCTGGGGTTTTTGGCTGTGAGATGTTGATGATGAATTACACAATAGATTGCAAACAGAGTTTCTTTTTTCATAAATGCCACTAGACCAGTAGTGCTCCATCTGTTGCACAAGAAATCATGTTCCTAATCGGAATACTTTTATCTTCAATATACATTTGAGCTCGTCCTAGATTGATTCACTGTTCATAATTGTTTTTAGCTTATTATAAAAGTGAATCTCAGAATCTCTTCAGAATTTTTCAATTTTTGATAAACCATACATATGCTATTGGCAATGCCTCATTGTCTCGCACAGTTGACTCATTCAGCTGTATCCCAAATTCTGTTTTTTGTAGCTCTGTGCGTAGTTGATACTCAATGTTTTCACTCATTTTGTCAATGTGATGAGCTACTGAGTTATTACTCAGAGGAGTGGATTTTAAAATACTGGCATCCATTTTGAGAATGGTGTGAGCACTTCTGATACAGCAGGCATTGTCAATCTTTCACCAATTGAATGAGGTTTTCCACACTTTGCTATCATTTTGGAAATGTTATAAGAAGCAATTAGGCCACTATCAAGGTCATTTTTAGCTTTCATGGCAAATGACTAGAGCGGGCCATGGTTTTCAAATGCTTCTTTCTTCTTCTGGAGCCGAGGAAAACCATAAGTAGCCTTTACAGGGTGCCTATTATGTAAGTGTTCCTGTAATGTCGATGGTTTCATTAGACAGTGCAGTATTACAAGTAAGACACATGGGTTGTCGCTAATCTGACGGAAACGGAATACAACCATACTCCCGGTATGTAGCCTGGCATTGATATACTTTCTGTCATTTCTGTTTCCTAGCAGGATTAGAATTCAAGGCTTTATTTGTATTTGCTTTATTTGTGTATTTATCCATCATTAATAGGGTTAAATTAAAATAAAAAATTAACACAAACCGAGAATGCCTGTTGGATGTTGATGACAATAGCAAGTTGACACTGTCAGTCAGGTCTCATGCCTTAAGCTAGGGTGCTGCTTACTGCATCCCCACCCACAAAAGAATCTTGAACGCCATTCAGCAACTTCTATTTCCCTGAATCCGCCCCTGTTGGGAATCACTTTGGAAACAGGGGGCTTTTAAGTGAACAGTGAGGTATGGCAGACAATTGAGGCAGCCATAGGTCTGTGCTGGGATTAAATTGTACATGAGAGTCAAATACGACCAAAAACTATCGTTGGGTTTTGTCGTTAAGGACAAAGTTGCAAGCAGGCAAAGTTCTAGGAACTCCTTAAAATCTCAGTCATTTAAATCACTTTAAATTGCTTTCATTGTGTACTAAAGTTGCTTGATCATCCTAAAATTATCTACTTTTGGCAGAAAGATATTTTTGTGATTCAACATCAGAGTCCTGAAACAAGTATTTCAAGAGGAGAGAAAAAAAAATCTTCAAAGACATCTTCATAACTTCTCACAGTAACATGATATTCTCAGCAACCCATGGGAATCGCTGACCCAAATCTACCCAGTGTTGTAAAAGCATTTGGGAAGACAGTAAGCATTTTGAGCCTCCTTTAACATGAGCACAGATTGCACAATAGTGCACTCAGCCCAGTCCAGCACACAGACCAACCGCCCCTCCATTGACTCCATCTACACTTCAGCTTCCTCTGGAAAGCAGCTAAAATAATCAGGTACCCCTCCCTCATCACTCTCTCAGTCTCTCTTCTCCCCTCCCCACTTGGTCAGAAGATACAAAAGTCTAAGAGCTCAAACTACCAGAGGCAAGGACAGCTTCCATCATATTGTTAACAGACCTTTCAAGGACTTCTTATGGACCATAAGATGAACTCTTGACCTTCCAATCTACCTTGTTGTGGCCATTGCACCATATTTGTCCACTCACTCTGTAATTGCTGCACTATTCTCTCTGTTCTGTGTTTTTTTTACGTTAACGTAATTATATGCATTCTCATCAATCTGGATGGCATGCAAAACCAGGCTTTTCACTCTAATTTATTCCATAAGACCATAAGACATGGGAGCAGAATTATGCCATTTAGTCCATCAAGTCTGCTCCACCATATGATCATGGCTGATCCATTTCCCTCTTAACCCCGTTCTCCTGCCTTCTCCCTAAAACCTTTCATGCCCTGACCTATTAAGAATCTGTCAACCTTTGCCCTAAATACACCAAATGCCCTTTTTTTGCCCATTCTCCTAATCTGTCCTTCTGCAGTCTCCCTGCCCCTCCACCTGTCTTCGTATGGTCTGCAAGCTTTCCCATAAAGCCATCAACTCCATCATCCATGTCAGTGACATACAACAGAAAAAGAAGCAGTCCTAACATCAGTAATCACTGGCAGCCAATCAGAAAAGGTCCCCTTTATTCTTACTCTTTGCCTCCTGCCAATCAGCCAATGCTATAACTAGGCTAGTATCTTTCCTGTAATACCCTGCGTTCTTAACTGGTTGAGCAGCCTCATATGTAGCACTTTGTTAAAGGCCTTTTGAAAATCCAAGTACGCCACAACCACCGATTCTCCTTTGTCTATCCTACTTCTTATTTCTTCAAATAATTCAAATAGATTTGTCAGGCAAGATTTTCCGCTAAACCATGCTGACTTTGGCCTATTTAACCATGTGCCTTCAAGAACCCCAAAACCTCATCTTTAACAATTGACTCCAACATCTTCCCAACCACTAAGGTCAGGTTAACTGGCCTATAATTTCCTTTCTTCTGCCTCCTCCCTTCTTGACAGATCCAGTGCTCTAGGACCATATCAGAGTCCAGTGATTCTTGAAAGATCACTACTAATTCTTCCGCAATCTTTTCAGTTACCTCATTCTGACCCCTGGGGGGGTAGTCCATCTCGTCAAGGTGCTTATCTACCTTCAGACTTTTCAGCGTCCTAAGCAACTTCTGCCTAGTATTAGAAATTGCATTCATTTCTACCCCCTGACACTCCCAAACTTCCAGCATACTGCTACCGTCTTCCACAGTGAAGACTGATGTATGATATTCATTCAGTTCGTCCACCTTTTCCATTACTACCTCTCCAGCAGCATTTTCCAGAGGTCAAATATCTACTCTCAACACTCTTTTACTCTTAATATATATGAAAAAAAAGTTTTGGTAACCTCTTCAATATTATTGGCTAGCTTGTCTTTATATTTAATCTTTTCCCTCCTTATGGCTTTTTAAATTTGCCTTACTTTGGCTCTTAAAAGCTTCCCAATCCTCTAACTTCCCATGACCTTTTACTCTATTTTAGGCCCTCTCTTTTGCTCTTATATTGGCTTTGACTTCCCTTGTCTGCCCCTTATGTCATCCTGCCTTTAGAATACTTCTTCAGGGTGGACTTATCTATCCTGAGCTTTCTGAATTGCTCTCAAAAACTCCAGCCATTGCTGCACCACTGTCATACCATGAATTTTGGCCAGCTTCCCTCTCACGCCTCTGTAATTCCCTTTACTCCACTGTAATACCAATACATTTACATAGAACATAGAATAGTACAGCACAGTACAGGCCCTGTTGTGCCAACCCTTAAACTTTGACTTTAACTTCCCCCTCTCAAACTGCAGGGTGAATTCATATTGTGATCATTGTCTCTTAAGGGTTCCTTCACCTTAAACTCCCTGTTCAAATCCAGTTCATGACTCAACACCCAAACCAGAATAGTGGATCCTCTAGTGGGCTCAACCACAAGTTGCCCTAAAAAGCTATCTCAGAGGCATTCTCTCTCTTGGCATCCAAAATCAGCACCAACCTGATTTTCCTATCTACCTGGACACTGAAATCTCCCATAACTATCATAACATTGCCTTTTTGACATGCATTTTCTATTCCCATTGTAATTTATAGCTTACATCCTGGGTATTGTTTGAAAGCCTGTATAATACAGGTGCCCCCCCGCCCCACCCTTTACAACGGTAGAGCGTTCCTATGAAACCTTTCTTAAGCCGACATGGTGTAAAGCGAAGAACCATTAATTTATGTAGGAAAAATTCTCTTGAAAGCAAAAATCCTCATTGTAATGCGAAAACAGGTTACTAATGTAGGTCTTTTGTCAAAGGGAACATTCGTAAAGCAGCGGACACCTGGGCTTCCAAAATATTTTTTTTCACCTTTGCAGTTCCTCAGCTATACCCACAACAAACCCACATCTTCTGATCCTATGTCACATCTTTCTCAGGATTTGATTTTATTTTTTACCGACAGAGCTATGCCACCTCCTCTCACACAAAATGCTGGGGGAGCTCAGGAGGCCGGGCAGCATCTCAGAAAAGAGTATAGTCGATGTTTTAGACCGAAACCCTTCGGCAGGGCCAGAGACTAAAGCTGAAGAATAGATTTAAAAGGTGTGGGGGGGGGGGAGGGGAGAGAGAAACGCAAGGTGATGGGTGAAACCTGGAGGGGGAAGGATGAAGTAAAGAGCTGGGAAGTTGATTGGTGAATGAGACAGAAGGCCATGGAAGAAAGAGAAGGGGGAAGAGCACCAGAGGGAGGCAATGAGTGGGCAAGTAGATAAGGTGAGAATGTCATGGTCTGGTCCAAAGTCCTCATTCCGGTTCACGTTCCAGTCTGTAGACTCTGGGTCCTCAGACCGTCCTTTGTTTTTGGCTGGACTTAAGCATTTGCTCCTGATGCTCATCTTGTTGGTTGGGAATATAAGGGTTTATATGCGTGGGTTTGAGGGTAGTTGGGGTTGTCTTGTCAGTCCCTGCTTGGAGTAACCCGCTGGTGGAAGGTTAGTCTAGTCTCTGAGTTATGGGTTTGGCTGTTCTGCAGTGGTTACTGGCTGCCTTGAGACTGAGCTCCCTTCCTGTTCCTTGCCTCTATTGGGTAAGCCAGGCTGGTTGCTGTTCCCCTGTGGTTGGTCCTGTCCCTCTGGTTCTTTGCCTCTGTTGGGTTGTGTCCTGTGTCCTTCCCAGGAGTCCTGCCTCCAGGAACTCCAGGTCCCCTGGCCTTGACATGTCTTTGCCTGGTTTGGGGGTCTGAGCCTGAGTCAAGGCCTAGGCTCTGGGTCTGTGTCTAGTCTTGAGCTTGGAGTCCACCCCAGGCTCCTTATTCCCAGTCCATTGACCTGGTCCTGCTTTCCCAGCTCTGTTTGTGACCTCTCCTGTCCTTTAGTTTTATCCTGTCCTGTTACTAGTACTTCAGTGTCTGTGCCCTGCATTTGGGTCTGCTCACAATGCCCGCCTATGATAGAGGGGCTGAGAAATGGTGAAGGAGGGAAGTGTGGGGGGCATTACTGGAAGTTCGAGAAATCAATGTTCATGCCATCAGGTTGGATGCTACCCAAATGAATATAAGGTGTTATTCCTCCAGCTGAAGTGTGGCCTTATCACGACAGTGGCGGATGCCATGGGTGGATATATTGGAATGGGAAGTGGAGTTAAAATGGGTGGCCACTGGGAGATCCTGATTTTTTTTTTCTCTTGTAGCTGCTCAGTGAAGTGGTCTCCTAATCTATGCCAGGGCTTGCCAATGTACAGGAGCCACACTGGGAGCACCCTTTTTAATTTTGTCTCTTGTTACACTGCAATTCATTTGTCCTACCATCTGCCTAACCTTCTTGACAGCTTCACTACACACTGCATTGGCTTCTTTATGAACTGCCCCATCCTCAGCCCAGATTATGTTCCTCTGCCAAATTAGTTTAAACCCTCCCCCAACAGTTGAAGCAAATCTGCCTGCAAGGATATTGGTCCCCCTGGGGTTTGGGGGTAACCTGCCCCTTTTGTACAGGTTATACCTTCAGTAGAGATCCCAGAAATCTGAAACCCTGTCTCTGCACCAGTTCCTCAGCCATGCAGTTATCTGCCAAATCATCCTATTCTGGTCCTCACTAGTGTGTGGTACAGGCAATGCTACTCTGGAGTTCCTGCTGTTCAGCTTTCTATCTAGCTTCCTAAATTCTCTCGAAGACCTCCTCCCCTTTTCCCACCTATGTCATTGGCACCAAGATTTCTGGTTGCTCACCCCCCACCCCCCCCCCATTCAGAATGCTATGGACCTAGTCTGAGAGTTCTCTGATCCTGGAACCTGGGAGGAAAGACACATCAGGGTGTCTCTATCACTTCCACAGAATCTCATGTCTACTCTTCTAATCTATTACTTCTGCAGTTTTCTTCTCCTTCCCTTCTGAGCCCCAGTGCCAGAGTCCTAGATGCTATGAATCACCCTGGTAGGTCACTCACCCACCCCTCCCACGACAACAGTATCTAAAATGGTAAACTTACTATTGAGAGGAATGGTCACAGGGGTACTCTGTACTGGCTGCCCACTTCCTTTCCCTCTCCTGACAGTCACCCAGGTTCCTGTCTCCTGCAACTCGGGTGACTACCTCCCTGCGGCTCCAATCTGTTACCTCCTCAATACAATTTTATTGTCACCAAACAATTGATACCAGAGCATACAATCATCGGTGATATTTGTTTCTGCGCTTCATGCTCCATGAAGTACAAGTCGAAGTAAATATAACAAAAATTTAAATTATAATTAGAAAATAGAAAAGGGGAAGTATGGTAGTGCCTGTCAGGTCCAGCTATTTGGAAGGTACGGCCCAGATCCTGGTCAGGATCTGTTCAGCAGTTGGAAAGAAGCTGTTCCCAAATCTGGCCGTACGTATCTTCATGCTCCTGAACCTTCTCTCGGAGGGAAGTGGGACAAAATGTGTGTTGGCTGGGTGGGACTTCTCCTTGATTATTCTGGCAGCACTGCTGAAGCTGCAGTGGTTCAACTGTTCAACTGTTCAACTGCACCTGGTTCAACTGTGGTTATCCGGGAGGCTGGAGGTCTCCGAGATTTCCCACATCTCACACAAAGAACACAAAACAGCCCCTGGAGCCTTCCTTACTCCCTAACTAGGTATTAACAAAGAGTGAAGAATGAAGAAGAAGAAACTTACCAGACGCATAACTTGCCCAAGCATCTTTTCACTGCAGCCTGATGAATCAGAGCCGCCCCACTCAAACACAGGAGCTCTCTCTCAATGGCCACTCTGCTTGCCCCTGCCTTTATTTGCCCTTGCTGGTGAATTTCTATTTGTTATTTGTGAAGTGGGGTGCCGTGCGCAATCATAATTGATCGAAAATGAACGCGGGAGCACGGAGGAACAGCTGGAAATCTCCAGGAAGGCCTTCTTCGTTGCTGCTGTGAGGTCCAGGGCTCTGCTGGGAAGAACAGGCCCCCAGTCCTCGGGGTCGCGTTGCCGATGGCCATTGGTGGGGCCGTCTTAATACACTCAGCAGAGGATGGTGCTTGGAGAAGCTGTGCTGGAGGGATGGTCATTGGCTCGGAGGTTCGATGGACTCGGAGTCCGCTGCAGTCAGGTCACTTTCAGTGTGTGCTAAATCTGCGAGGCTGGTTTCGATGGAGCTTTCATTGTCTGCTGCGCCTGCGAGGCTGAGTTGGGTGGCGCCGTGGAAGTCCATAGCGGGGGTATTCCCTTCTGCCGCCGGCGTGGGATGGCGAGTCTGTCGGGACCCTGGGGTCTTGTGGAAACTGTGTGGTGATTTCTTTTGAACTCAGTCCTTTAACATCTTTGGACTATTTTTACTGTGCCCATGGTCTGTTTTTTTTTTATCAATTATGCTATTGTTTGCACTGTTGTAACTATGTGGTTTTGTGCAGGTCTTGTAGCTTTAGTTTTTGGGTCTCGTTTGTCTGGGGATTGGAGCTCCTTTCCGGGGAACGCGCTAAGACGGTAGCACGATATTAATATGCAGCAGCCTCTCCGGACACTGGATTGGGGATTAGCAAACGTTATGTGGATTTTCTAGTGTAGTCTGTTTTGTCATATGCTTTTGTGATATCATTCTGGAGGAACGTTGTCTCATTTTTTAACTGCATTGCATTTGTGGTTTCTAAATGACAATAAACAGAATCTGAATTTGACTGGGCCGCAGGAAAATGCCGAAAGCTAGCAAGCGCTCATTTCTAAAATCTCACCCCTGGACCTGTGAAATGCCTTTTCTCTTGCACCCAGTTCGATCGGGCTGCCAGAAAAGTGCCAAAAGCCCATGAGCGCGGCTTTTTAAAATCTCACTCGTGGACCTGTTAGTTGCTTTCTTTCTTTTAATATGTGACGGTGTTAAACCAGTAGCAATCCACTGACACCGCACACACACAGTTGTCCAATGCACTTCTCTATCCATCTAAACTGCACTTATTCTACTCGTGGCCAAGCCTGGAGATCCAGTTTAGTATCCTCCGACACCACAGAGCCTGCAGAGCAGAGGTGAAAGCAAATTGCCCCCGACTTCAAAGGATCGACAGATAGGAACTCTGTGAACACTCCTTGAAGTGTGACAGCTAATTTTTAGTTGTTCAGAAATTAAACGAAACTATGACACAACTGGAACTGATTTTTGTGCATTGCATGGATTAATGAGAAATCCCGTCTGGTACAGTTAACAGCTGAAAATGTACAATGGAAAACCTAACAGATTAGTCTTCAAATTACCCATTTAAGGTATAATTTTATAGGCCTTTTGCACAGCATCATTGACTTTTTTGGTTCCAGCAAGCAAATACAAATAATACAAATACTTTATTGTCACCAAACAATTGATACTAGAGTGTACGATCATCACAGTGATATTTGTTCCTGCCCTTCACGCTCCCTGAAGTACAAAGCGATATTCTTCACAAAGATTATTATTGGCTAATTGTTTCAACAAAAGTTGCACCATTTTCTGTGTGAGGGGGAAGGTATTGTGAGCAGCTTGCTCCTTCTCTCTCAACTGCTTGCATGTATAGAATACTGTTCACGTTTTAAGGAATACCCAAAGCACTTCAGAACCCGTGAAATAGAAGATTACTGGTCCAGAGTTGCTTCTGTATCGATGTCAAGGATTAGATTGAATTAGGGTAAATCAGATTTAAGGTTATGCCAGTTGGTGGTGTAATGGTATCAGCACTGGACTTTGAAGCAAGTGGTCCTGGGTTCAAATCCAGTTGGATCCTAGCATGCTTTCCATCTGTGGTGGGTTGAGTGTCAAGCTAGCAACTTGACCTTGTAAAAATCAGACAAATGCTAAAGAACCAACGTTGCTGTCCAATGGAGAGGGATAGCATCAACAGATTTAAGGTTAAGATTAGCATTATTTTATTTTGCTATAGATAATGCAATTGAGTGAACACAAAGGAACAAAAGACAAGTTCTTCTGCTGCTATAACGGCATTAGGACTTCCCTTAATTTGTGTCAAAAGGCTATTTAAAGAAATAGAAGAGCACAAGACGGGCGCCTTGTGAACATTACTCTTTTGCAGGAAGTGTGCCATTGTGGAGGGTGAATCAGGTTTCTCACATTAAGAGCAACCTGATTTCATTTTTGTGGGGGTGGTGGAGAATAACTAGACATTGGCCAGAATGGAGAATTATATTTACGAAGAGAGACCGGGTGGACCATTTTTGTTTGTCTTGGAGAGAAGGCTAAGGGAAGATCTGGTAAAGGTATTTAAAATAATGATATGGGACATAGGTATGGTAGACATTTCATCTGTAGTCTAACATCAGAGGACATAGATGTAAGGTTAAGGGTAGAAGATTTAGAAGAGATCTGAGGAAGAATTTTTCAGCCAAGGGACACCAGGGTTGTTGGTGGAGGCAGTCACACAACATTTGAGTATTGTGTGGATGAACATTTGAGTAACCAAGGCATTGAGTGCTGGAGTAAAAGCAGATGAACATAGATGTCTAGCACAGAAATAATTGGGCAAAGGCACTGTTCTGTACTGTATGAGTCTAAAATTCTGTAATTTTCCTCAAAAAAATGTCTTTATGTAGTGACTCTTAAAGAGCCACACCATAATACAACCTGTGCTCATTCAGTTGCTAGGGAATGTTGGTAAGGACTAAGTGCATGTTATAACGTTGGAGGTTGGTGGCAAAGTTTCTCTACGGGGCTGCAAATCATGCATGGACTTCAGAATAGCAATGTATAAAAGAGGAAACTTTGTTTTAAAAGGGCTTTTATGAGAGGAAGTTGCATGGAATGCCTCTGAAAGTGTAAGAGTGCACTGGAAGCCCTGCACTACTGCCAAATTTCTCTTCCAGATGTGAATACCAAAATAGTTAGATCATAAAGTTATTCTGCATTGCTTCAGTGAAAAGATATTGTAATTGTTATATGGTTATATGATATTTAGTGCTTATTTACTTAATAATAATATTTCCTTCCTTCTGTAGTTGCGCAGTTTGTTGTCTTTTGCACATTGGTTGAATGTCCAAGTTGGAGTGTTCTTTCATTGATTCCATTATGGTTATTATTCTATTATGGACTTATTGAGTATGCCTGCAAGGAAATGAATCTCAGGGCCATAGGGTGACATATCTGTATTTTAATAATAAATTTACTTTGATCTTTTGAACTTCATAAAGTGTCCTATCTGAGCAAAGGTAACCTGCAAAGATTTAGGGGTACAGCGTGGCAGAGGGCTCTATGACCCCTGCTACCCAATGACCCAAGTGAACAATTAATTTACTTGCTCAAACACCTTCGGAGCGTGGGAGGAAAATAGACCACAACCGCGGCTCATGCTGTCAAGGGCAGAACCTGCAAACTCCTCGCAGTGGCCGAATTGGTCCCACGTTGCTGGCACGGCGATAGCATTTTCACTAACCGCCACACTACCGTTGTTGCCCATGATGTGGAGGCAGGATTTCTGAGGATGAGAATGGGAACGTCTCTGGACTTGGCTTTCAGAGGTCTGGAGGGTACATGTATTCGGTTGCTAAGAAAGGTTCACCAGAAATGAGTACTTGGCTGCAGTGCGGGGATCCTGGCATTGCAGGCCATTCATGCCACTACTGTCCCCTCCCAGCAACTTCCTTAACCAGCAATACCTCTTACTTTTTGTAGCCATCTTTCCCCAGCTTTTCTAGTTAATTTTGACTAAATGAGGAAAAGACCACAACTTCAGAATCGGAATCAGGATTAATATCACCAGCATGTTGTGAAATTTGCTGTTATACACCAGTAGTACATTGCAATACATAATAATAAAAACAGAATTACACTAAGAAGTTTCATATCTACATCTATATCTATATATATTTTATAGTAATATACATAATCAATTAAATGTAAATTAAATATACATGTTTATGTATATCATATACATATAATACATAATATTTTATAAAATTAGATATGGATATTAAATTAAATAAGTTGTGCAAAAAAAGTAGTGGTAGTATTCATGGGTTCAACGTCCTTTCAGAAATCTGACGGCAGAGCTGTCCCTGAATCGCTGAGTGTGTGCCTTCAGGCCCCTGTGCCCCCTCCACGATGGTAGTAATGAGAAGCGGGCATGGCCTGGCTGATGGGGGTCCTTAACGACAGATGCTGCCTTCTTGGGGCAACGCTCCTTGAAGATGTCCTGGATGCTGGGGAGGCCTGTGCCCACGATGGAGCTGATTGAGTTTACAACTTTCTGCAGTTCATTTCATTCCTGTGCAGGAGCCCCTCCCCACCCCCAGACCAGACAGTGATGCAGCCAGTTAGAATGCTGTCCATGGTACACCTGTATAAATTTGTGAGTGTCTTTGTTGACATCACAAATCTCCTTAAACTCCTAATGGACTACAGCCACTGATGTGCCTTCTTTGTAACTGCTTTTGCACTATTTCTTCTGGCCACTCCATTCTGAGGAATAATCTACTGGATTCCCCTGGTATTATGGCCATTGGGACCCTAGGAGAGGTCAGCTTACATGGGGTAGTTGCTGGAATGTTGCACAGCTCACTAAAAATTATAGTAAAAATGTGTACCTGACCCTTTCAAAACCATGCGGTTTGAGTTTTCCATATTATTAAAAGTTAACTTTTCTATGAGAGGATAACACATAATTCAGACTAAAGTTGCTAGAAATTAATTTAGGGCAATGTATTGTTATTGAAGTCTCTTCTATGCGTGAGACACCAGCAAATCCTATAAATGGTTGGAGTTAATTCATTCACAAAAGTATGCAATAACTGACTAAAGCCATAATTTTATTCTGTGCAATGGTGGATTTTGGGGTGTTCTGGAGATGAATAACTGGGCCAATATGTTATGTTCCTGTAAGCAGCCGGAGGCCATCATGTAGCTTTGTTGCACACAGGAACCAGAATGTCAGGAGCAAAGTTGAAGTTGTCACAGGACAAATGACTTCAGATATTCACCCAGGCAGCAGCAAGATCATTGATAAAGGATGACCATTTTTGCTTTTTGACTCTCAAAGTCCAACCCTATGTCTTCATCATGTTAGGTGGAAACAGGTCAAGCCAACCAACAGGGATCTTGTGAACTGTATGGGGAAAACCCCTGTATAGCGGACACAATGGAGTACAGAAACATTGAACTCCAACCATACCATCAACTTTTAATGATGGAGACAAGCAGTCATTAATGGACCACTGGGAGCTGAGGGCCCAAGAATTTTTGCTTTTCAATAGACAACATCTGGTCCTCCCATGTTTGTTTCCTGCCAGCTCTATCATTATAATATCCAACGTTCTCTTCCAAATCCTCCAATATGTTCATCATATATGTGAAATAAGACAAAAGGAAGTTATTTGGTCTGTCAGGTCCCAGTTATCCCATTTTCCTCTTGATCCTCTCCACATTTCCTTGTAGCTTGGCCATTTATTCCATCTTGCGCGTGCCCATCAGAACTCTTCTCTTTCTTTATCTACATTCAACCCTGAGGTGTGTTATAGAGGCCTATAAACCCACCAGCTCATCTTTGAGGAAACTGTGGTATCCATGGGAAATCTTTGCAGCCACACTTAGAATGAGCACACTCCATACAGACAGTGCTCCATTCAGTCAGGACTGAACCTGGATCACTGGAGAAAAGGGAGTTAGGGAAGAGCCTGAAGAGCAGGACATCTGAGATTGGGAGATGGGCAAAGGAGAGACAGATGGAACATAGTGTAGGGAAGCTTTGGTAGAACAATTTTCTAAATGAGGAGAAAATTCAAAAATCAAAGATGCAAAAGGACGTGAGAGTCCTTGTGCAAGATTCCCTAAAGATTAACTTGCAGGTTGAGTCAGTGGTAAAGAAAGTAAATTAAATTTTAGCATTCATTTAGAGAGGATCTGGATATAAGAGTAAGGATGTAATTTTAATGCATTTTTCAGACTGCACAAAGTATTGTGAGCAGGACATTTACATGAGAAAATAAGTGCTGGCATTGGAGTGGGTCCAGAGGATGTTCATGAGAATGATTCCAGGAATGAAAGGGTTAATGTATGAGGAGTGCTTGATGGCTTACAGTGGAGTTGGATAGGGCTCTCATTACAGCCTATTGTATGTTGAAAGCCCTAGATAGGGTGGATGTGGGGAGGATTTTTCCTATAGTGGGTGAGTCTAGGACCAGAGGGCACAGCCTCAGGATAGAGGGATGTCCATTTAGAATAGAGATGAGGAAGAATTTCTTTAGCCAGTGTGTGGAATTTACTGCAGTGGATGGCTGTGGAGGCCAAGTCACTGAGCATAATTAAAGTGTGGGTGATAGCTTCTTGTATAGTAAAGATATCAAAAGTTACGGGGAAAAGGCAGGAGGATGGGGCAGAGAGGTGATAAATCAGCTATGATGGAACAGCAGAGTGTACTTGATGGCCTAATTCTGCCCTTGTGTCTTATGGTCTCAGATCCACGTGATACGGAAGTTTAAATGCGAAGGCAAGAGTGAAAGCTTAGACAGCAAATTTATCTCACTATCTTCCAACACAAAGCAGATCAATATTTCCAATTTCCTTTTAATTTTTCAGATCATTCAGTATTTGTCAAACCTTAATGAGTTCCTTAAGGAAGCAACAGAGATGGAAGATGATGGAAATGCAATAAACATAATTTATCCAGATTTCCAATAGGACTTCAATGCTATACCCCAGAGCAAGCCAATAAGCAAAATCAAAGGATGCTAGAGTCAGCAGGACAAATACATGAAAGGATTGCTAGTTGACTTGAAGGTAGAAAGCAGAGAAAAAGAGATGTGATTAGATATTTATGGTGAAAGAAGATGGGTGTTGGTCTTACGGATGCTAGGAACACATTGTTCCCAATTTAAATAAAAAACTTAGAATTTGGGGGGGAAAAAAAACTGAGTCTCTAAATTTTCCAATGGTAGTAGCTTTCGGGGGAGGAGATCCAAACCAGGAAGAACTGCATTGGACTGAAGGATAATATTAATCAACATACAGAATGGACAAATAATTGGGAGGTAATGTTCAACACGGGTAAATACAGAGGGAGGTGACTTAGTACTTGAAGGGTACAAGTTAGGTGTGGTAAAGGAACAAAGGGATCCCTGAATACAAAGACACCAATCACTGATTGCTGAACTAAAGGTTAGTAAGGCTTTTAGGAAAGCAAACCAAGAAGTTAGGTTTATTCCTAAAGGGGTAGAATTGAAAAACTAGGAAATTATGGTATAACTTCAAATTTTCCACTGAGTTTTGATTAGACCACGCCTAGGGTATTGTCTGGAGTTCTAGTAGTTGCGTTGAGACATCAGAGAAGATTTATAGGGACTAAACCAGAAATGCAAGGGCATACATGTCTGAAAAAGACAAAACAGACTAAGCCTTGTTTCTCTAGAGATGAAAAGGCTGAATATAGGTTTTTGCAATTGTAGAAGTTTTGATATATTAGATACCAAGAGAATATTTCCACCTATGGGAAAGAGCATAACTAGAGGCCATCAATATAAAAAAGTCACCAAAAAAGTCCATTTGGGAAATCAAAAATAGGATGGATGCATTTAGTGGGAGGCAGGACCTGCATGTGTGGAAGAAGGGAAAGAGAATTTACTTTGGATTACTTATCAAAAGTGCTATCCAAAAATAAGTTATATCTTAGCCTATGGGGGCTCTGATTTTGCATAAAAAGTGTTCTGTAATCATTTGATTCATGCTCTTCAGCAAACCTTTTATCTTGCTAACTCCATAAATTGTGTATTTCAATTTGTTCTGCAATTTGAATGCATAGGAATATAAGGAATTGCTGGATGTAGTGAACTCCCCAATAGATCATGGGCACATCCCTCCCCACCATCGGTAGTATCTATCTGAGGCACTGACTCAAGAAGGCAACATCTGTCTTCAAAGATCCCCAACTGTTCAGGCCATACCATCTTTTCACAGCTACCATCATTCAAAAGGTAGAGAAGCCTGAAGTCTCTCAAAGTCAGGTTCAAAAACAGCTACCATTCAACCATTCGGTTGTTGAAACAACCAACAGAATTCTAATCACTACAGTTTAGCAATACTATGGCACTTTGACAACCTTACGACAAAATGGAGTTCTTTGTTCTAACAGTGTTTTTTTGTGAAGATTGTGTATAATTTATGACTAGCATATGTTGTTCCTGAGAATGATGCTTAGACGATGCCATGCACCTGTGCGGCTGTGGAAAGATGTTTATTTCATCTGTGCTTGTATGTATTTGTGCGTGATGCAATAAACTTGACTTTAATTTCTTCCATTCCTATATGTGTTCCATTAAACTTTGGAATCTGTTCCTGAGTCTTTTCGGTTCTATCATTTTCCCCTATCCATGCATTGTGGACTTTATCCATCGCCTAAGTCCATGGTTACACTCTCTTCACCAAACAAGCTCTTTGTTTCTCAATGCTGCCAGAGATTTTGATCTTTGGCAAGCTTTAATCAATGCAGTTTGTGGATTGGTGTCTGTAGTTCATGGTATGATGGGTTTCTGGTTTCTGCTTACTCCTTTTTTTATTGCTATTTTGTGTAATTTTGATCAGGGCAGACTTGCCCTGCGGCCTGTAGTCAACATAAGGCACTACAATAAATTGAACTGAACTAAACTAAGCATTCCTAAACTGTTTCAGTGACTCTGTGGTTTGATGTTTTGTACTCTGTTTTTTGCTCATATTTTGCCAGTTGCACAATTCGTTCTTTTTTTAAGCATGTTGGGTGTTTGATGTTTTCTTTTAACAGGTTAACAGGTTCCATGGTGTTTTCTTGCTTCTTGGCTGTCTGTTGGGAAAACGTATACTGCATACATACTTTGATAATAAATGTACTTTGAATCTTTTGAATCTTTGTTGGGTTGGGTCAGCAATACAGACAGAGAATATTCACAAGTGCCGTTTCTGTTCCCAGTCTGGCTGAAAACCAGGTTAGAAGTGACTGAGAACGGGCCAGATCAATACCAACATTTAATTTTTCATCACTTACACCGAGGTTAGTTATTGCAAGTCAATTTTTACTCAATCAAAGGTTATTTAAAACTGTTCGGAATATGAGTAGCTTAGCCATAAGCATTCCAAGTTCAGGGTGAATGAACTTAAATGAGGATTGAGGATATCAAATAAAAGCATAACTGTTTTGAAAATAATCATCTTTAGTATAAATTTAGGCTAAAGTTGAGGGAGGTTGACTGATGATGAAGGGCTTTGGGTGGTGCAGTACAATTCTGACATCAAGTAGATAAGCTGAGCATTATAGTTGTGTTCAGTCCTGGGTGAGATGCATTGACGTAAAGTTTATTTACTTTGCAATTGGTAAGTCAGTCACTATCTGTGGAGAGAACGGGGAAGATAACATTTTATATAGAACTCCTCGTCAAAACCAGAACAAAAACAAGGACAGAATTTGAGTAGGAAAAAAAGAAAGCAGAGGAGCAAAACACATACTTTGTGATCCGTGAGAGTGAGCAGTAGATTGGTGCTTGTTGATTGCCTGAAGGGACAGCAGGAGGTGGTTATAAAACCTAACGTGACATTGACAGGAGAGAATAGGAAGAAGCGTAATAAAAGAAATTAAAGATATTTATGAGATGGAGAAAGCATGAAAAACAGTCAGCAGGGGGTAAGGCAGATATATAATCTGGAAGTGGAGCTACATCTGATAGACGGAGCAGCAAATTGCGTGACAGTTCTTAGGCTGCTGGACCCTCTTCCGTGTTTTGTGCTTCCATTTCAGTCTTGCTTTATCACACTCTATCTCTGACCGTACTCCTAACTATTTAACACTCTGAAATACTTAACAAATTTTTATCAGGAATTTTACAAAGATCTCCTTACACCTTGAATTATTTATTAAAGTTCAGTTTTGCTTTTTTTATACTTTGCAATCCTTTTTATTTTTAGTTTTCCATACATGTGCGCTTATCTGTGAGTGTGTGCATCTGTTAATTTTTCTTTTGTCCCTACTTTGGTAAATGGTCCACATTAAAACTGTCTGAGTTTTAACAGTGTTTCTGCTTTTCTGCCTGTGTCCAGGTTCTGGCATTAGCATTTTCTTTTATTTTGGCAGCATAAACCTCCTTATTTTTTTCAGGAGTGGGACAAGAACAAATAGAAATACCAGGATGTTCGTATTCACAAATCTTTGAGGGTGGTAGGATAGGTTGAAAAGACTGCTTTAAAAAAACACACCAACGCCTTGGCCTTATTGAGAGAGGAACAAAGGTGTTAAACATTGTAAATCATTGGTAACATCCTCGCTGGAGTATTGCACATAAATCACGGTAAGGTTGTAAAGGCCTTGGAGAGGGTCTGAGGAGATTTACTACAGTGGTAGCTGGGATGTAGGGCTTCAGTTATGAGGATGGACTGGAGACTGTGGGGCTGTTTCTCCCTAGGGCACAGAAGGTTAAGGGAAGATTTAATGGCTATGTTTAACATCATGAAAGGTTTTGATAGACTGAATAAAGGGGAATGCTTCCAGTTGCAAAATAACTCGTAACCAGAAGAGAGATATTTAAAGTAATGCAAGAAATAAGAAGTGAGATAAGAAGATGGTTCTTCATGTAGCGATTTGTAAAGTGCTATCACAAGGATGACAGAGGCAGGTTCAGTAATAACTTTAAAAAAAAGGATAAATATTGTGTGGAGAATAATTTGCAAATATTTAGTGAAAGGGAAGGAACAGATGACTAATAAATCATCTTTCAAAGCCAACATCGGCACGATGGTGTGAATTGTCACCGTTGTATACATTCAGAGTAAAGAATAATTGAAAAGTGAGTTGCTCCCATACAACATAGGATTGGACCCTTTTGGCCACCATATCCTTGCCAAATTTTTTCACCCAGCTTCACAAATTCCACTTGCTTATATTAGAGCTGTATTCTTTGATATAGAAAGGTGCAAAAGCTTGTTGTCATGGGTGACTTCAACTTCCCTAATAATGATTGGCACCGCTTTAGTTCAAGAGCTTTAGATGGGGGAGAATTTGTTTGGTGTATCCAGGAAGGATTCCAGATCCAGAATGTAGACAGGCCAACTAGAGGAGAAGCCATATTGGATCTTGTACTAGAAAACAAACCCTGCTCAGGTGACAGATCTCTGTGAGAGAGCATTTTGGAGACAGTGACTGCAACTCTTTGACTTTTAGCATCGTCTTGGATAGGGATAGGAGGAGATGTTACAGGGAAGTACTTAAATGGCAGAGGGCTAATTATGATTCCATGAAGCAGGCACTTGGGAGCATAAAATGGGAATAGATGTTCTCTGGCAAATGCATAATGGAAATCTGGAGGTTGTTTAGGGAATATGTATTGATGAGATTCTGGATAGGGTTGTTCCATAGAGGCGGGGAAAGGATAGTTGGGTAAAAGAACTATGATTGACAAGAGAGGTGAAACATTTAGTTGAGAGGAAGAAGGAAGCATACTTGAGATTTAGGAAGCAAAGATCAGACAAGGCTCTGAAGAGTTATAAGGCAGCCAAGAAGGAGGTTAAGAATGGATATAGGAGAGCTAGAAGGAGACATTAGAAGGCCTTGGTGAGGAGGATTAGGGAAAACACCAAAGCATTGGAAGAATACATGAAAAACAGGAGGATGACTAGAGTGGAGCATAAGACCAATCATGGATAAAAGTGAAAATATGTGCCTGGAGTTGGAAGATGTGGGGTGTATCCTTATTATCACCAGTAGGAAGCACCTTAACAAATGTGAGATCGGCATGGAACAGGCTAATGTGCTGAAACATGTGCTGGAAAGAAGATGTATTAGAACTTTGAAAAGAACATTCGGATAGATAATTTCCCAGGACCTGACAGGACAGTTACAATGGGAAGTGAGGGAAGATATTTCTCTGTATCCTCACAGGTCACAAGAATCATACCAGAAGATTGGAAGGCGTCAAATGTTATTCCTTTGTTCAAAAAAGGTAATAGAGATAACCGTGGGAATTATAGTTCAGTGGGTCTTACATCTGTGGTGGACAATCTATTGGAGAGGATTCCTAGAGTCAGGATTTATGAACATAGTCTGGTTAGGGATTGTCAGCAAGGCTTTTTGAGGGAGGAGGTCAAGCTTTCCAAGTTTCGTTGACTTTTTCGAGAAAGTGACAAATCGATGAAGAGAAAGTGATGGATGTGGTGTACAGTATACAGCTTTTAAGAAGGTTTCCCATGGTAGGATCATTCAGAAAGGCAGGAGACACAGGATCCGGGAAAACTTGACTGTGGATTCAGAATTGGCTTCCCCATAGAAGGCAGAGGGTGGTAGTGACTGGAGTGTATTGTGCTTGGAGGTTTGTGACTAGTGGTGTTCCACAGAGATGTGTTCTGGGAAAAACTAATCTAAAAATCTAATAACTAATAGAAGAAAAAGAAAAAAAGCAAAAAAAAAGAAACTAAAAAAGAGAAAAAAAGGGCTTTTTAGATTAATTTTTAGATTAGTTTTTCTTGCATTAATTTTTTATTATTTTTTCTTTTTTCTTTTTTCTTTTTTTCTGTTTATTATATATTATGATACACCCAGGTTTGCCCTGTTTATTTGTATATTGTATCATTTATGATGTGGGTACACTCATTTATAATGTAATCATTGTTCTTGTAATTTTTTATAGTTAGTCCAACTATGTACATTTGTAATCCCATTATCTATGTACCAATTTTTATTTTGTTATTAATAATGGCAATAAAAAGATGGAAAAAGAAAGAGATGTGTTCTGGGACCCCTGTACTGTGTGATTTTTAGATGATGAGTGGAAGGGTGGGTTAGTAAGTTTGCAGATGATACAAAGTTTGGTGGTGTTGTGTATAGGCAGAAGGTAGTCATAGGTTACAACAGGATATTGATAGGATGTAAAGCTGGGCTGAGGAGTGGCAAATGGAGTTCAATACATAGAGGTGTGAAGTGATTTACTTTGGTAGGACGAATTTGAATGCAGAGTACAGGGTTAGTGGCCGAATTCTTAGCAGAGTGGAGGAACAGGGATCTTGAGGTCCATGTATGAAGATCTCTCAAAGTTTCCATGCTATTTGATTGGGTGGTTAAAAAGGTCTGTGGTCTGCTGGCCCTCATTAGCCAGGGAACTGAGTTCAAGAACCACAAGGTAATATTACACTCTGTAAAACTCTGGTTACACCATAGTTAGTATTCAATCCTGGCTGTCTCATTACAGGAGGGATGTGAAAGCTTTAGAGAGATACAGAGGAGATTTGCCAAGGAGCTGCCTGGATTTGAGAGCATGTCTTATGAGGATAGTTTATGCACACTAGTGCTTTTCTTTTTGAGGAGAAGGAAGTTGAGAGATGACTTGATCAAAGCGTATCAGATAGTAAGTGTGATAGACTGAGTGGACAACAGCACCTTTATCCCAGGGTGGAGATGGCTAATATGAGAGGGCATGTTTTAAGGTGATTGGAGGTAAGTATAGGTTGTGTGTGTGTGTCCTTAACTCCTGGTGGAATTGTCAGGGTGCCGTCATGACAAGCTTTTTGCACCGATCTTTTTGCTGATTGCTCATCATGGGGCATGTCTTGGGCATCTGAAACCTGGCAGAGCCCATCCCTCTCCAGGGTTAGGTGGGGGGATGTTAGCAGTGAAATGTTTAGAGAGAATGGCATGCAATGCGCTGCGAGGGTGGTGATAGAGGTAGATACCTACGTTAAGGACATGAAAGATACTCTTAGATACGCAGAGGATAAAAGAGAAATGGAGGCCTATGTGGAAGAGAAGGGCTTGATTGATCTTAGAGTAAGTTAAAAGGTTGGCACAACATCATGGCTGAAGAGCCTGTATTTTGCTGTCTTGTTCTATGCTCTATTTTCTATACCTTGCCTGATTAAGTGCCCGTATAAATACCTCTTAAAGATAGTAATTGTACTTGATCTAATCACTTCCTTTGGAAGTGCAATGCAGACATCATACTCTCTGCATATATAAAAAAAACATAGTCCTTCGATCCTCTGTAAAATTCTTTCCTCTAATCTTTAACCCATGACCCCTTGTTTTCGATATTCCTACTATGGGAAAAGTATTTTGACTACGTACCCTATCTGAGGCTCTCATAATCTAATATAATTCTATCAGGTCATTCTGCAGCCTTCATCGATTGAGGAAAAACAAGTGCAGCCTCTCTAATTTCTCCCCTAGTCCTCCAATCCAGGCAACATCAGGAATCTCCTCTGCACTCTCCGGAGCAATCAGATCCCTTCAACAGGCATTCTCTCAGTGTTAAGGATGACTTGCTTACCCTGTAGATTTTGGGGTCTAAGCTAAATGATGAAGCCGATATTGGAACTGTAGATAGAACAGCTGGTATCCAAAAAGGAAGTTGGGGATAGCTTGTGAGATGGTGTGCATCTTCTGTTGCTACTGTGTGCTCTGTTTGTTCTTAATGTGTGGGTTTACAGTCCTCAAAATCATCCCATAGGATCCTTCTTTACTTTGAGTAGTTATGGGGTGGAAATTTACAGGAATCTGTGATTATGTTGCGTTTCTTCGATGATGCTTTGAGCAAAGTACCTGCACCTCAGGGACTGCAGCGGTTCAAGAAGGTAGCTCATCACCACCTTCTCCAGGGCAACTCAGGATGGGCAATAAATACTACCTTAGCTGGCAATGCTCACATACTGTAAATGAATAAATAAAAAAATCCTTGAATCTTTTCCTCTCTTCACTTGGTGACCTTCTCCCAGATATTTTCCAAGTTTGAAACTGAGTATATTTTGGAAGTTGGTGTCCGTCATAGCTGACTGAATTTAATTAGGGCTGGAACACCAGCGCGTTGGACTAGGAGAGGATTCTGGCACTGGTTGTATGTCCTTTGGAAGATTTTGCAAAAGCAGGGCTGGTATTCCCTCCAGTGCCTTGAGACTCCTTGTTGCAGTAGTCCAACTCTCAGAAGGAGATGGCAGAGCAGGAATCACCTCTGTCCAGTCGTCTATGAGGTTTTTTTTGCCATATCAGGCATCTTCAGATGCTTTCTACTTAGTCCCATGCAAAGCTGTCAGGGAGAGCATCGCTGATTACTGCCTTTGCTGAGAGAAGCTCCCGAGATTTGCAAAGTGGACAATGTTTTTCATGATCTTGCCTTTATCAGGCGGCAGAGCAGAACAGCAGAGACAGGCTGGTAGAAGTTCTCTCCCCACAAGTCCATCCCTCCATAAATTCCAACAGACCCAGTAAATGGCACATGCTGTCAATTGATTTCTCTTCTGAAAGGTTTTTGCCTTAAAAAATAGAATGTTAGCCAGTCATATATGATTAAGGACAATAATGTGGCAGAATTTGTTCAAACTGAATTGCATAGTGATATCATTAACAGGTTTTATTTAAATTCATTTATTCTGTCGGTACACATAACTATCAAAAACACAAGAAAATCTGCAGATGCTGGAAATCCAAAGGAACACACACAAAATGCTGGAGGAACTCGACAGGTCAGGCAGCATCTATGGGAATGATTAAACAGTTAATGCTTCAAGGCAAGACCCTTTTCCATGACTGGAAAGGAAAGAGGAAAATGCCAGAATAAAAAAGGTGGGAGGAGGGGAAGGAGGATAGTTAGAATGTGATAGGTGAAGCCAGGTGGGTAGGTAAGCTAAAGGGCTGGAGAGGAAGGAATCTGATAGGAGATGAGAGTGAACCACATGAGAAAGGGAAGGAGGAGGGAACCCAAGGGGAGGTGATCGGCAGGGGAGAAGAGGTAGGAGGCCAGAGTGGGGAATACAAAAAGAGGCAGGGGGAAATATTTTCACCAGAAGGAGAAATCGATATTCATGTCATCGGGGCCTTTCCTCCCCATGTGCACTTTAATATTAACATCACACGTATATCAATGGATATGTTCCACTTTCTGTAACAGCCATTCAAATGGTCTCTGAGTGATTTAGTTAATCAATGCCAAAGATTGGGGTGGAATATTGATAGGTTAGACGTTACTGGCATTGTCCTTGTTCAATGACAAGTTAGATATTTACTTCAGTCAGCTATATGTGCTGGAAGTCTAAAAAAGAAGCCTCATTCCTATCTGACTGGCAGCAAAGAACTAACAAGCCAAACGTCTGGATGCACGGAGCAATAAACTCAAAACCATCATTACAGTTTTGTTCAGATCAGTCCTGTAACATGGCAACATGCTTCTTTTCCCCATTAATATGTGGAAGAAGAAAGGTTGAAAGAGAATAGAGTTGTTTATTTTTACTTTGATTCCACTTAAACAAAAAAAAATGATAAACCACGTTGTTGCTTTAATTAATTTTAATTATGTGAGTGCGAGGCTCTTCTCTTGAAGTAATTATGGAAATGAATAAAGTAGCTGAGATCAGATGAGTCCTTCTGTCAGCAAAGAAATGCAATTAGATTGGTAGGTGGAATCCCAGCTGCTGCCTGTGTTATGGAAAGTTTTTTTTGTGTTAATGAGGAGTATCTTTGTTTCTCTTACTTTTATAAACTGCCTAATTTCAAACAGGTTTAAATAGGATGTGTTTTGTGATTACCTAATGGGCTGTTGAAAGTTACTGATGAATTCTGGCCAGGGCTCACGCACCCATGAGCGGGCAAAGTCAGTGATTTTAAAAAGCAAGCAGCCTTTGATGGGAGTTAGAATAACCATCATGTTATCTTGGTATTTAGTTCTCAGAATAATTCACTTTATCCCCCAGAACCAGTTCTCTCCATTCTGGAGCCATTATTATGAATTTGGAGCACTATTCAAAATAATTCATCCAAATTGATTCCTTTTGGGCTGAGGTGTGTCAAGATAACAATCAAATTTGTGGAGAAAATACCTACTTGCATTCTTACTGGAATATAAAAAAAATCTTTGCAGTGCTGAACCAACAGGAAATCTATATTCTTGAGCTAAAGAGAGAAACTGAGTCACAACCTTCAAGTTTAAATTCCTTAAAATGAAAATGTCTTTGATTGAATTGTCTCAGAATATCTGCGAGATAGCAGGCAATTCCACACGGAACTCCCTCTTTCATGAACTGATATAAAGTGTTACTGTGCAGAAGTGAAGGAATAAGACAGTAGTTCAGACTTCTGCCAAGTGGATCACTGCTGTCATGTCAACTGTACTCCAACTTAAACCAGTTTGCATACTGTGGGCTCATTGACTCTTTCTTAATCATTGAGGTAGAATGAAGGATTACAGATAATTCATGTTTTTTTTAAATTTAATTAGATAATTTTAAGCATATATATTTGTTTTCTCATGCTGTAACTGTTTTACTTTTAAATTGTTAATGGCGGGTTTGACTTTCTGAACAGTTGGCAATGCCTTTGAATGCAAGGCGATCACAGCTCTCACTCATCCCTTGAGAGATCTGGTCGTCTATTCAGATTGAGGGTGTGGCTTAATCGGCTGTCAGTGAGATTTACAAGCAGAAGGACTGGCCATGCGCAGGCAACACCTGGGTCCCTGTGCAAGGTCTCATTGGCAAGTCAAGGTTCAATAGCGAGGCAACCTGCACCCATGGACAATGAATGGAAATTCCAGGTCTTAGTTTAGAGGCCATTCACTCACCTATGAATTTTACTTCATTCATTGCCCAGCCTCGTATACTAGCTCTTTCCCTTTTCCACCAATGGTATTTTAGAATTTGAAAATGTGTGTCCTCACTTAGTATTTATATGCCACATGCCATGCTTTGTGGTCAATACCATGCTAGAATTAAATATTACTTTAAGATGGAGAAAAGGTGCTGTGTTTAATTGTTAGTATTGCTATAACTCAGCAGTTACAATGCTATGAAACTATCCACAGTAATGGCAATCACCCTCTTATCAGCCTGAAGATACACTATGTGTATTTTGGCAACTGAGTCCCTCAGTAATAACTTTAAAGGAGTAGACGCAGGTAAATGCAATTAACCTTAACAAAGTCTGCTTCAGGGTTTATACTTTCAATGATCAATGTCAAGGGACGTGAGGTATTTTATTACAATAGAGCATATTTTCCCTTAATTTCCTGTACTTCATGAATGAACTTTAGCGTGATTCCTCCTTCAGTCTGGAGAGATTACTAATTGCTCTCTGAAAGGAAATGATAGTGATATGATCAGCCATCTGCGGAGACAAAAGGTTGATCCAAACCAAATCATTAACAAACAGCTCTGCATTCTCTTTTCTTATTTCTAAGATGGTGCACCTGATTTTTGCAACCTTATCTGAAGTAAATGTTGAAGAGATCAATAAGGGTACATAACTTAGAAAGTGGACTAGAAAACAGTTACTTTTTAGTACATTTACTTAGCAAGTATTTGCTGCAGATAAAGGGTTGTGCCTTTTCCTGGCTCTGCATTAGCAACAGTTCTTCCATGGGATCATACCACTAAACTAATCTTTCCCTCTCACCCACTCTCCGCTTTCTGTAGGGATTGTTTTCTGCGTGGCTCCCTTGTTCACTCGTCCCTCCCCACGGATCTTCCTCCTGGCGCTTAAACCTGGAAGTGGGACAAGTGCTACACCTGCCCCTTCATCTCCTCCCTCACCACCATTCAGGGCCCAAAGCAGTCCTTCCAGGTGGGGGTAATGCTTCACCTGCATGTTGGCTGGGGTCATCCACTCTATCCAGTGCGGCCTCCACCACATCGGGGAGATTCCACATTGATGGGGTTCGCTTTATTGAGCACCTTTATTCCGTCCATTCACAAAAAGGCGGGACTTCCTGGTGCTCACCCATTTTAATTCTACTTTCCATTTCCATACCCACTATGGGCCTTCTCTTCAGTCACAATGAAAACATCAAGCTTCTCGTGATGCGGTGATGAAAGTTTATGAACTCTATGAAATGCTGCACCTGTTTGACAGTAGATGTTCTGGGGCTCTCTGAGCTGCCTGAACTTTACATAGTTCCATTTGGAAGGGATGAGAATGTAGCCCAAAATTGACACTTGCTCTCTCTGGTACTCACACTTCTCTGGCTTGGTGTAAAGGTTATTCTCAAAAAGTCCTCAGAGAATCCTCCCAATGTGTTGGACATGGAATAGATCAGAATGTCGTCCAAATACACAAAAGCAAACCAATTGAACATTTCTCTGAGCACATCATTGACCAGGGCCTGGAGCACAGCAGGGGCAATAGGCAGACCGAAAGGTATCATTGTGGCCGGTAGAGGTGTTGAAATCTGTCTTCCATGTGCCCCTGTCTCAGATAAGAGCAAGATTATAAACATTGTGCAGGCCTATCTTGGAAAACAAGGTTGATCCCTGCGGAATGTTCGAATGCAGAGACAAGCAGGGGAAGAGGGTCATGGTTCTTCACTGTGATATCATTTAGGGGCTGATAATCAATGCAGGGATCGAGCTTATCATGCTTCTTGCTTTAAAAAAGAAGAACCCGCCCCAGCTGATGAGATTGGAGGATAGATAAACCACAAGGACAATGCCTCCTTGGTGTTCGCTTCCATGGCTACAATTTCAGGATGAGAGGGGGGAAGATCCAGTCCTGGGGAGGACTAATACTGGGCAAGAGGTCAATAGCAGAATTATATGGCCGGTGTGGAGGTGGGAGGTGACCTCCTTTCAATGAAGACCTCAAGAAGATCAGCATATTCAGCTGAAGTGCCAGACAGGTCAACACTTGCTACAGACACAGGAGGGCATTCGTGGACTGGAGCTTGAGCCTGGGCCCAGACAGGCAAGCCAGTTCACACCCTTGGGGACAAATCAATCCATGGACTGTGTCAAAGTAACCAGGCAAGGCCAAGCATCAGGCACTGGGACAGCCCAATATCCACAGATTTGCTTCATCACGTGTCCTCTTCACCTTCAAACCTGGACCTGGGGCAAAGGTCTAGCTGCCAAACTGACTCCTCTATATCCCTGTCCCTAATCACTAGTCTGACCTCTAAATCCCCTTTCTTTCCCTTAAACCATCCCTTCAAACTTAAAAATTAGCCGCAACCTTGGCACCATCTTGACCAGATCTATTTTTCTATACTTTTAATGTCGAAAAATATGCAAAGGCACTTCAGTAACAGAAAGAAACCTCATTATTGAGTCAAAGAACCATTCAGTACAGTCTCTAAAAGGAGGAAATAAAGTGGAGGAAGGGAAGTTTTGCCGAAGGGTTTCGGCCTGAAACGTCGTCTACTTTTTTCCATAGAAGCTGCTTGGCCTGTTGGGTTCCTCCAGCATTTTGTGTGTGTTGAGGGGAAGTTAACATTCAAAGTTCAAAGTTAATTTTATTAACAAAGTACATATACAAACGTGAGATTCATTTTCCTGTGGGCATACTCAGCAAATCTATTGATTAGTAACTATAACAGGATCAATGAAAGATCAACCAGAGTGCAGAAGACAACAAACTGTGGAAATGCAAATATAAATAAATAGCGATAAATAACAGGAACATGAGATAATGAGATAAAGAGCCCTTAAAGTGAGATCATTGGGGATAACTTAAAAGCAGGTTTAGATATGAAATTGTTGGGATCTAGCTGGCTTAAAACTCACTAAAGTCTGTGATTTCTCATTGCCCGGACTGATAAAGCTGCTCTGTCTAAAGGAATAGCTCAGGAATCTACAAAGTAATTATTTTCAATATCCAAGCATGCTCCAGAATAAGCAGGGCCTGCTTACATTTGTGTAATTATTTAATCTCTACTGATGATAATTGCTTTCCATAGTTGTTCCATTCCATTAGTTATGCATTTACTAATATCATTTTGTTTTTAAATAAAGTCAAATACACAATGGACCTGAATAAATAAAGTTGATCCCATAATAAGATTCTGAGTAAATTAAATTGATTTGATAATAACATTTTGAATATATGAACTAGATCTCATATTAAGAAATGTATTCTTGAAACTGATCTGGTAATAAGATTCTGAATATGTAACATTGATCCATTACTAAGAATTTGATTAAATGAAATGGATGTGATGTGATTTTTTTTATGTAAGAAATTGATCTGAATTTGACATTCAATTTTTTAAGAGATTAGAGTAACCTGGGAAATACTTTTGTCCTTAAGGCTTGGCTAAAGAATACAAGCAGCAAACTAAGTTCAAAGGTCAATTCTAACTCTCCATTTTAAACCACAGTAATACAGGCTGTACTGAGAATTTAAGATTAGTCACTTCAGTAATAAAGATTTCTGCTCTTAGTTACTTACTTTTGAAAAGGCGATTTTCACAATTTGGGTGACGGGGTGGAGACGAGTCTCTAACAAAGGAGGTGTAAGGCACTCCTTCCCTCTGCTGGCCTGCAGGCCACCCTTGGGTGAGGTGTAGCACCTGCTTAGCCCCCACCCCTCCCACCCTGATCATGGTCATGCGAAGCCATGGGAGCAGGTGAGGATGGTTGTATGAGCAGCTGGTGCATATCACAAGTCCTGGTTATGCGACCACTGACAAAAGGGAGCCAATCACTGAAGAGTATTGATAATGACTGGGGTCACCTGTCTTGTAAAGACACTGCCCAGATCAAGGCAATGGTAAACCAATTCTGTAGAAAAATTTGGCAAGAAAAATCATAGTCATGGGACATATAATGATGGTGATGTATTCTCCACACTTTAATAAATCTGTTCTGATGGGGGGGGGGCAGTGTTTAGGGTGTGACAAAGCAAAGCTGCACAGTATCACGTGAACACCCACTCTACTGCCATATTGACTTTTGAATAGCAATATCAGACGCAATAGGCACCATGCAGTATATAGCCATCAAAATTTACCCACACGTTACTGGAAATGTAATTGGGGTAAGTTGTGATGGAGAGCCGCGTCACCAAAGAGACTCAGTGACTCGGTTATCCAACATAGCAGATCATCAGGAGAGAATCTCATTCTTCCCTTCTCACACAATGTTTTATACTTCTCCATGACAATAAATGATTGACCATTGTTTCAATGGCTATACAGTACTGTGCAAAAGTCTTAGACACTCTCACACACATATATATAGCTCTATATTTGTCAACCTGGTAGGGCAACACATGTTGGGAATGGTGGGGGTGCCACGGGAGGGGTGCGGGACAGGTGGCAGAGGATAAGTGCCGGGGAGGGGGCTTACACAGATTCAGACACACCCTGTCCTGAAGCAACAGGCAAGGTCATTTGGTTCCCGACAATCGGTTTATTGACCATTATAGAATGTCTCTCTGGTGCTTCTTGCTCCCTTCCCCTTTTCCCAACCATGGTTCCCCTGTCCCTGCCCCCTTCCCACTCTCTGTCCACAACAGAGACCCATGTCAGAATCAGGCTTCTCATCACTCACATATGTCATGAAATTTGTTTTTCCTTGTTGCAGCAGTATTGTGCAATTCATAAAATTACTACAGTACTCTGCAAAGGTCCTAGCTATATGTATAGAGAGAAGTAACTTAGTTGAATTGCATATTTACAATGGTAGCATATCCCAAATAGGAGAAACCCCTTGAACATTCAAATACCAGTGGCTGGTCTGAAAGCTTCTGAACACGATCTCCAGACACCAAAAATATGCCTCCTTTGTTATAGGAAGAGATGGCTTCCTGAATGTCTAGTGAGAATATGAAGCAACAAATCAGACCTGTCCTGAACTGTGCACTAAGTTGCAGGGTCTTTAACAACATGTTAATACAGCAACACACACAAGATGCTGGAGGAACTTAGCAGGTGAAGCAGCATCTAGGGAAATGAATAAACCATTGACAATTCAGGCTGAGAACCCACTTCAGTGCCTTCCTTGATCTCACCCTAGAGTTTTTGAGGGCCACCATTTCACAAAAGGACCACAACCTTGTCATGATTTGGAGGCTTGTGTGCCTCAATAACCCAGAGAGTTATATCAGCTGGATTCAGGGCATTATGCTTCGCCTCTTGTTAGGGTCACCCATGGCATAAAGGGTCAAAGGGCAGAGGGTAGATTAAGAGTGGTCCACCGGCCCTCCAGGCTCAAGGGTTCAACTCAGGACTAACAACCCTGACTGGTAAAACAAAACCATTATGGATACAGCGATGGAGATCCCTTCTACATCTGAGAGCGACGGTATTCCTGAGTCTCCACCTGGGATTTGCATGACTGACAGTAATGAAAACTGAGCTGCTGACACAATGAAAGAAGAAGACCTGCACTGCCAGAAATGGACGACCTTCATTGCTTCCCTAAATACTAGCGTCTTAGCAGGCAGTAGATAGAATTAACATAAACATTTGTTTATTGTCTAATCCCACATAGTTTCAATGATACGGAATCAGAATGTGCCACATCTAATAATTGGATTCAATAGTCTTAACATATCAGTTGAAGTTGAATCCTGAATAGATTCTTCTTTAACCATATAACCATATAAGAACTACAGCACAGAAACAGGCCATCTTGGCCCTTCTAGTCTGTGCTGAAAGCTTACTCTCACCTAGTCCCACCGACCTGCACTCAGCCCATAACTTTCCATTCCTTTCCTGTCCATATACCTATCCAATTTTACTTTAAATGACAATACCGAACCTGCCTCTACCACTTCTACTGGAAGCTCGTTCCCACAGCTACCACTCTCTGAGTAAAGAAATTCCCCCTCGTGTTCCCCCTAAACTTTTGCCCCCTAAGTCTCAACTCATGTCCTCTTGTTTGAATCTCCCCTACTCTCAATGGAAAAAGCCTATCCACATCAACTCTATCTATCCCCCTCATAATTTTAAATACCTTTATCAAGTCCCCCCTCAACCTTCTATGCTTCAAAGAATAAAGACCTAACTTGTTCAACCTTTCCCTGTAACTTAGGTGCTGAAACCCAGGTAACATTCTAGTAAATCTTCTCTGTACTCTGTCTATTTTGTTGACATCTTTCCTATAATTCGGTGACCAGAACTGTACACAATAGCAGGTTAAAACTGGTTCATTGAGTCTGATCAGCCATCGCATCATTGTTCATCATGGTTTCATCAATTGGTTCTTATTTTAATTAATCCATGGTTACGTTGTCCATAATTTCATTACTTCAGAATAATCCCTATCAGTGGGGTGAAGGAGAAACATCAGACAACATCTGGTTCCCAGCAGGGATACATGGAAAAGGGCCATGGTCGATTAGTTCTCTTCTAAGTCCCAGGACGCCAAAATAAATCTAATTCCTGATCTCTCAACCCTGCAGTCATACAATTGAGTTATTACCAGAGGAAGACCTCAATCTCCAACCCTTCCCTACCCATTTACCTCATCCTCAGTCAGTTTGCCACTGCTCCCAGCCAATCCTGGTCATCATGCTCAAAGTGCCCCCCTTTCCCCCAATAAATTAATACACCTACTAGATTCTTCATTCACTACAGCAATATCTCTCAATGTTTCCTTCAGCCTTCATGGCACTGAGCTCCAGAAAATGCCTCCCCTGCCCCAATTCCTTTTTACCATCTTACTTTTTACAGTATTTTTATTCAGAAGAAAAAACAAGATTTACAGAGTGCAACACACAGATACATCTCAACATAAATTGTGTACATTCATATATTGTAATAAAATTGATCAAAATGTTATAGCATAACAAAGGTATACCACTCTGTAATCAAAAATTTAAAGATAGGTCATACATGATAAAATAATTTTTTTATATAAAAAAAATCAACCCCCTACCAACTACCAAAGAAAAAAGCTGATGGATGATAATGGATAATTAGAAAAAAAAACATATTCACTTAAGAAGAGAGATAGAAATATTCATAAAAGTCTGTGCACTGTTGAACTTTATAAATTTTTACCATCGCAGCTCTGGGTTCCAATGTTTGTCCCCAAAGCTCTGACTATCACCATACAAGTGGGTGGACGTAAAAGCACAGAAATAATCACTAGCATGACTGACTTATGGCTCCAAGGTTCTGGATTTGGCCCTGACTTTGGATAAGTCTATGTGGAATTCATCCTATGACTACATAGAAATCCATCTGCTATTCCTGTTTCCTCATATATCCTAAAGATATGGTGGAAAGCAAATTATTGTAAATTACTCCTAATGTAGAAATATAGATCAGAGGGTAGTTAGTAAGAAAGAAAAAGGGAATAATTTGCAAGGTTGCAGGGGCATCTATCAAGTGTTGAAAGGCCTTGATAGAGTGGATGTGGAGAGGATGTTTCCTCTGGTGGGTCTAAGCCTCAGAATAGAGGGATGTCCTTTTAGAATGGAGATGAGGAGTGGTGAATCTGTGGAATTCCTTGCCACTGGTGGCTGTGGAGCCAAGTCTTCGGGTATATTTGAGGCAGAGGTTGATAGATTCTTGATTAATCAGGTCATGAATGGATTTGGGGAGAAGGCAGGAGATTGGGGCTGAGAGGGAAAATGGATCAGCCATGATGAAATGGTGGAGCAGACTCAATGAGCCAAATTGCCTAATTCTTCTCCTATATCTTTTCTTAAAATTTTTCTTATTGAGTTTTCAAATGATTACAGAAAGAAGAAAAAAAATCATCAACCCTTCCCTCCTCCTCTTAACCCCTTCCCCCTAACATATCCGTATAGAAGGAAAGAAAAAAAAAGAGAAGAAGAAAGAAAATAAGAAAGAAAGAAAGAAAGAAAGAAAGAGTGCCTGGATATCGGAAGATCCCCACATGCTCCACGGAGTTCATAACAACTTTAGTATATATATTTATTTCTTTCCCCAAATAACCAATTATTTTATCTTTGGAGCACCTATATATTTAATCCAGTCTTTTGTAAATAAGGGTGCCAAATTGTCAGAAATGTTTCATATTTATCTCTTAAATTATAAGTAATTTTTTCAAGTGGAATACAGCTGGAAATTTCGTTCTTCCAACGATCTATACTTAAGTATGTATCCGATTTCCAAGTAACTGTAATAGCCTTTTTGGCTACTGCCAATGCAATTTTTATGAATTCTTTCTGATATTTATTCAATTTGGGTTTTGGTTTTATCCCTTCAATATCACCTAATAAAAATAATGTTGGGTTATGTGGAAGTTGTGTTACAGTAATTTGTTCCAGTAAAACTCTTAAATTTGTCCAAAAAGGTTGAATTCTAGAACAAGACCAAGTAGAATGTAAAAAAGTACCAATTTCTTGATTACATCGGAAACATTGATCAGATAAATTTGGGTTTAATTTATTTATTTTTTGTGGTGTACTCCTATATCTTAAGGTTTTATGGGATAAGGAGAGGGAATGGGACTGGGACTGATGGGATTGTTCTCTAGTAGGTGGCATGGACTTGTGTATCACAGGAGGTAAGGAAACGCTGCTCTCCAAACCACAAATCACCCCAATCTTCCTTCCACCAATCACTGCACAGTCTTATTCAGTGTCACTTGGAATCCTCACATGTCCCTGGTGGATAATGAAGCTCATCTGGGATGCAATGGGATCTCTGGGGCACACTTTTACACTTGCAACATAGAAAAAGATGATTGCTTTAGAGTTTTGTTTGCATTTCTAAAGTGGATGTAACTATTTACATTAGTTAAGAGCTACTGATGGTCTCATTTAAATACAATACATTTTTCAGAGCTTTGTGTAAGCTCACTATCGTAACGGCAAGGTTGTACATTCAACATCCTGTTCTAGCCCATATTTTTCTTAATACCAACATTACATCTTTTTTACTAATAAGGTGCCTCATCTGACCACAGAACTCTCCTCAGTTCTATCATACTGTAAACCTGGAACTTCTCCAAAAAAAGGAAAAGGCCAAACTTGAAAATAGACTTTCTGAATGAAAATGAGATCTTGTTAGAAGTCTTATTGAATCTATATGAAAGCCTTGCTCTAAGAAATTCAGCATGTCCCCATCGACCCTCACCATTATTTATAAATACACCATGGACAACATCTCATCTGGATGCATTACAGCTAGGTACGGTACCGTGGTTCTGCCTGAGACTGCAAGAAACTGCAGACAGTTGTGGACGTAGTGCAGCATGTCATGAACTCCAATCTTCCTCTCCATAGGCTCAATCTACACTTCTCGCTGCCTCAGTAAATCAGCCAACAAAACCAAAGACCTCTCCCACCCTGAACATCCTCTTTCCTTCCCATCAGAAAATACAAAAGCCTGAAAGAACATACCAGCAAGTTCAAGAACATCTTCTATCCCACCGTTATATGAGTATTAATTGGACTTCTTGTGCTGTAAAATGGACTTTTGATCTCATAATCTACCTCATCATGGTCTTGCACCTTATTACCTACCTGCACTGGAGTTTCTCTGAGTCTGTAGCATTATACTGGGGTGACTGGGATGTCCAGGGAGAGGTCGCACTTCTGGTGAAGGGGCTTGTTGTTTCCATTCTGGGGCAGCTCAGAATCAGAATCAGAATCAGACTTTAATCACCAAGTACCTGTGCACATACAAGGAATTTACTTCCGGCAGATGTTGTCTCTCTGCTCATAACAATAATAATGATAAATATAAATGAAAATATAGATTATACATACAAGTAGTGCAATCCAGGTAATAGCCAACATTTAACCGGCAGTTAACTGTTCAGCAAAGTGACTGCAGTAGGGAAAATACTTCTCCAGTGCCTATTAGTCTTAGTCTGGAGGGATCTGAAGTGCCTACCAGACGGAAGCAGTTCAAACAGTCCGTGCGCCAGATGGGAGGAGTCCTTTATGATGTTCCCCGCCTTCTTCTTCAACCTGGAAGAGTACAGGTCCACAATAGAGGGCAGGGAGGCTCCAATGATGCGCTCGGCAGTCCTCACTGTGCGCTGTAGTCTGGTTCTATCCTGTTTGGTGGCGGCTCCAAACCACACAGTGATGGAGGTGCACAGGACAGACTCAATGACTGCAGTGTAGAACTGCAGCAGCAATTCCTTTTGTCACTCACTTTCGTCCCTACCGGATGCTCTGCTCTCACCTGTTGCTCCAGGCATGGAACAGTGGCTACACTCCCCTGTGCACCACTTCGACAGCTGGGCTAAACCAGGTGAGGGCAGCTGGCAGCCTCATACCCCGGTGAGATAGGGACACGGGTGTGGAGTCAGCTCCGGCGGACTGGGCGGATGAGACCTTCACTGAGATCCAACGGGCAGGAAAGTGGTACTGCAACGTTCCACGGACCGTGAAGGGCGTGACAAGGCACAGAAGATGTCATGTTCGTGCCACTGGACCCAGGCTTCTGAGGTCGAGAGAGTGGAACAGCCCCAGTCCAATGACTTTCCCACTTTAAAAACTCTCACACACAGGTTTCCTGTCATTGTCCAACATGATGGACAACCACCACCACCGCATAGCACTACATTCCTCATTCAGATATTACTTTTCCTTTGTACTACCTCTATGTACTGATATGATGAGATGATTGTTCTGGATGATATGTTATTCATGTGCCATCTATATATTGTTTTACACTGTACCTTGGTACATATGACAATAATAAAAAAACTTATTTTATCTATTTCTGTTTCTATGGGACAGTCAGAGTTTGAACTTATCTTATCTCCAATTTGGCCTATTTAGGTCATGAGTAAATTGGACTGACATCAAAGTTCTAAGTTCAAAGTGTATTTATTATCAAACTATGTATACATTATACAACTTTGAGGTTTGTCTCCTAACAGGCAGCCATGAAATAAAGAAACCCAAAAGAACCCGCTGGAAAAACTGAGCAGCATCAAATACCCAATGTGCAGAGAGAGAAAAAAACAAGTCATGCCAATAACAAACGGAAGCAAACGGTTCTGAATTGAAGACCACAAAGAGAGTCCGTCCAGAGACTTCTGGTTCAGTACAGTGCAGAGCAGCCGGCTGAACTGGCCCGCACCTCGGCTTGGGCCCTGGCACCCTGACCTTTTCAATCTGGCCGGGTGCCTGAGTCATCGTCCGGATATCGGATTCAGTTGCTTTAATACACTGTGGGGCCTGGACCCCGCTGCCTCGATTTGACCTGTACCTGACCTTTCCAATTCGACCCCGTGCTTAAATCATCGTCTAAACATCGGGTTCAGTCACTTCAATACAGCCTAGTGCCTGGGTCATTCCAAGAATGATAAAACCTTTAGGACTGAGTAAATGAAATTAAATGTTGCCACCATTGAAGATAATTATTAATTCTATTAATGTTTCATTCACTATATCAAGAATGAGAACCAATTTACTGTTTCTCATCTGAATAACTAGTAATATAAAATGTGCATATTAATTAAACATAGAAATATAGTAAATAGGTGCGGGAGTAGGCCATTCAGCCCTTCGAGCCTGCACCACCATTCAGTCTGATCATGGCTGATCATCCAACTCAAAACCCTGTGCCTGCTTTCTCTCCATACCCACGATCCCTTTAGCCACAAGGGTCATATCTAACTTCCTCTTAAATATAGCCAATGAACTGGCCTCAACTGTTTCCTGTGGCAGAGAATTCCACAGATTCACCACTCTCTGTGTGAAGAAGTTTTTCCTCATCTCGGTCCTAAAAGGCTTCCCCTTTATCCTTAAACTGTGACCCCTCGTTCTGGACTTCGCCAACATCGGAAACAATCTTCCTGCAACTAGCCTGTCCAATCCCTTTAGAATTTTATGCGTTTCAATAGGATCCACCCTCAATCTTCTAAATCCCAGTGAGTAGAACCCTAGTCAATCCAGTTTTTCTTCATATGAAAGTCCTGCCATCCCAGGAATCAATCTGGTGAACCTTCTCTGTACTCCCTGTATGGCAAGAACATCTTTCCTTAGATTAGGGGACCAAAACTGCACACAATATTCTAGGTGCAGTCTCACCAAGGCCTTGTACAACTGCAGTAGAACCTCCCTGCTCCTGTACTCAAATCCTTTTGCTATGAATGCCAACATACCATTTGCCTTTTTCACCGCCTGCTGTACCTGCATGCCCACTTTCAATGACTGGTGTACAATGACACCCAGGTCTCGTTGCACTTCCCCTTTTCCTAATTGGCCACCATTCAGAAAATAATCTGTTTTCCTGTCCTTGCAACCAAAGTGGATAACCTCACATTTCTCCACATTAAATTGCATCTGCCATAAATTTGCCCATTCACCTAACCTATCCAAGTCACCCTGCATCCTCTTAGCATCCTTCTCACAGCTAACACCGCCGCCCAGCTTCGTGTCATCTGCAAACTTGGAGATGCTGCATTTAATTCCCTCATCTAAATAATTAATATATATTGTAAACAACTGGGGTCCCAGCACTGAGCCTTGCGGTACCCCACTAGTCACTGCCTGCCATTCTGAAAAGGTCCCGTTTACTCCCACTCTTTGCTTCCTGTCTGCCAACCCATTCTCTATCCACATCAATACCATACCCCCAATGTGCTTTAAGTTTGCACATGAATCTCCTTTTGACCTTGTCAAAAGCTTTCTGAAAGTCTAAATATACCACATCCACTGGCTCTCCCTTACCCACTCTACTAGTTACATCTTCAAAAAATTCTATAAGATTCATCAGACATGCCCTAGTTCATTTGATCTTATGTTCCCCAAATTTTAAATAAAGTTATCAAATTATAAGTAACTGTTAAATAAAGGTGGTGCTGCATTATAAAAAGAAAGGAAGTCCTGATTTTAGGTGGAACCTATTTGTCGCTAAGCCCTTTCTAAACAATAAAACAATTCTGAAGTGTAGTCGCTGTTGTAAAGCACGATACATATGAGTCAAGTTGTGTGCTGCAATCTCCCAAAAAGATATGATAGTAATCAAATTATTGATTCTAGTAATGTGGAATGAAGGACACTTGTGGTAAATCCTCTCTCTTCAAAATTATGTCATGAGTTCTTGTGCAAGAAGCTGATAGCTTTGTTTTGATATTTCACACAGCAAAAACATCTCTAACATTCAATATTTCCTCAGCATAGTACTGGAGTGTACACAACTTCCTAGAAGAAAATTTGATCCCAAATTTTCCAACTCAAAAGCCTAGAGTGGTGCTAGAAAGTTTGTGAACCCTTTAGAATGTTCTCTACTTATGCATAAATATGACCCAAAATGTGATCAAATCTTCACATTAATCTAAAACTAGATAGAGAACCCAATTAAATAAGTAATGTGAAAAACATTATTCTATATATTTTTATTGAAATTCTAAAGGGTTCACAAACTTTCTAGCACCACTGTAAATGTGCTTCTTACTGAACCACAATAATAGCATAGACTTTGGGTGTAATTCTCCATAGTAATTCAGTTTTTATATTCTTTTGTGTGATGAAGTCATCACTGACAAAAAAAATCACCTTTTAATCATCATCCCCTCATTTCTGTCAAGCTGAAGAACGGATTAAAAAAAATCTGCATCAGAATCAGGTTTATTATCACTGACATGTGTCATGAAATTTGTTGTTTCGTGGCAGCAATAAAGAGCAATTCAAAAAAAATACTGTAAGTTACAAAAAGAAAATATAGATTTTGAAATATAATTTGTTATTCAGGAACTTCTACCACAAGTGCTTATTTTAGAGCTTGGCCAGGGAAAAGACTGGTTTTGAGATAGGTGTCTTTCATGCTGAAGTATCTATCCTGACGAAGGGTCTCGGCCCGAAACGTCAACAGCGCTTCTCCCTATAGATGGTGCCTGGCCTGCTGCATTCCACCAGCATGTTGCGTGTGTTGCTATCTCCCTATACGTCGCTTTAGGTCATGGATTGGCTGTCCATTTAGGTACAATTCTAGATGTGGACTGAAGACAGGGAGCAGCCCTTCCATGTAGATCTGTGTATTGGGCGAGGACGAGAGACCGACTGAAGAGTGAGGTGGAGGCAAAACTGAAGCAGGATTATCATTGAGATTAATTATATCTTGTGATGTGTCCTTTCAAGGTCTCTATCCATCCAAGGTCATCAGAATTTGAGAATTTACTGAAAATAATACTATGCGCTTAAAAAAATGAAGTTAAAAATGACTGAATAAGGCTAAACTGTCATGAAGAAAGCTCAAGGATAACACCAGATACTCCACTGTGCATGTTATGAATATTTTGTGTGTTTCACATAAAATGGCTTAAAATATTAATATGTGAGCAACTTCATAAAGTAGTGTCTCCAAGCAGGTCGTGAAAGCCAGTGTGAATCTGCAAATGATCAACAGAAATGAAAGAATGCAGTTTGAGGTAATTGAAATATTAATGTTAAAAGTAAAACAAAAGCAAGATTTGGTTGTTGTTTTATTTTTTAATAGTGAAAGTAATGTTTTGACCTGACATGTGTCAAGTACATTATCCATCAATGTTGGGTTGCCTCAGTTCAATAATTACTTCAGCAATAAAATGGAAATCTCATTCAGACTGAGCCACTCCATTACGACTGTGTTCCACAATTATGCTTACATGCATACGTAGACAATGCATTCTTCAAAAAATAAATCATAGCTAAAAGATTTAGAAACACGCTGTTTATTGAATGTAACAGAACAGCTTAGCACAACTTAAAAGATTTGTAAAATGTCATTTACACTGATGAGATTGCAGACATTAATGAATATTGAGACTCAAAGCTGTCTTGTTAAGTGAAACAATTAACATTTAAAAACACAGAATGCATTTAACTTAATCTATTACTTCACCCTTAATATGTTTTCTTTAGAACAGGTGGGAAACAAAATTTACAAATTATTTTAACTCTTTTTTTGCAAGGTTCGGGCAAGTCTTTAATTTCATCACTTTCCCTTTTTGAAATTTGGAAGTGCATCTGGTAAATAGTATAATAAAAATAGCAAATAATTAATTTTATTCATTAGGGGCTCTGCCAGGTAATGCCTCAGAAAGATACAATTTATTACCAATGTACCAAGGCATTGCACTTGACTGCAGAAGACTGGATGGAATAAGAATTATAAGCAACATGTCATAGTTATAATTAATTGAAGTAAATTGTTTTATTTAATGAAAAAAGGATATTTATTGGAACTCTGTTCTCTGCAGCTGATCTGTATCACTATTAAGAAGCTGTTACCACCAGTCCCACATTGATTACTTTGCTCAAACATTAGCAAACCGGTGAATTAATTTATTTATTGACATATAGCCTAGAGTAGGCCCTGCTGGCCCTTTGAGCTGCACTGCTCAGCAATCCCTCAGTTTAATCCTAGCCCAGCTTAATCATGGAACAATTTAAAATGACCAATTAGCATACCAATCGGTAGGTTTCTGGAAGGTGGGAAGAAACTGGAGCACCCAGAAGAAACCCATGCAATCACGGGGAGAGCGTACAAACTCCTACAGGCAGTGACAGGAACTGAACCCGGATCACTGGTACTGTAACGCGTTGTGCTAACCACTACACTATCGCCACCCCCCCCCCCATGTTAACGGTGAAGATCTAGCGATCTAAACCTCTAGTGCATTGTTTCACAAATACGTATGTCCAAATTGAGGACTGGCATTCAGGGAGGTCTTGGGTTTTGCACTCATTTTGCAAAATTAGTTCTGGTCAGCTTGATGAAAATTACAGCTCCTTTAACATTCTGTCACCCACCATCAATCCTATACAGATTTTTCTGAAGGGATAGTAATAAAAGAAACTCATTTCCTTGTCGTGTATCAAAGCATTCTCAGAAGATTTGCAGGAGTGTCAACAAATAAAACTTGATACCAAACCACCAGTGAAGATACTAGGGCAGATGGCCATATCCATTTCAACTTTACAAAGTAGCTTATAGGTGTAAATAGAAGTTACGCAGGGGAGAGATTTAAGGAGGGAAATCAAGAGACTGGAACTTTGAAGTATGAAGCATAGCGGAACAATAAAAATAGGGATGATCATGATATCAGATATCATTCATGTAGTTACAGATAGGTGTAGCTTCATTCTGATCCAGTAGTCATTATGGGCACAGGATGATGGCTAAATTAGATATGGGCCATGGTGTTTTGTAGTGTTTTCCTTGAGTGGAATGCTGTTGAAAGCTGGGACAGAAATTCTGTAGCAAAGACTCAAACATTATCTCTTTCCTGTTTAGATAAAAGGTCCAAATTATTTACATATTACATAAAATATAATTGGCAGATGTAGGTAAATAATGGAAAACTAATGGCCTTTATATAGAGAGAGACTAAAACAAAGCACATAATCTGTACAAATCCCTGACTGTACACATACCAAAGGTACCATTGGCAGTTCTAGATGCCTTTACCTTATGGAGATTCAGCCAGAATAATGCCTGGATACTAAGATTTAATTCTGAATAGAGTTTATATTTAGCCTTGGTTGGACCCATGCAAGCAGAGCAACTTATCCACCTTACTTCGAATTTAACATTATCATTTGATCTCCGTCCTCAGACCTGTGCTGCTGATTTCCGAAAACAGAATTTTCTACCAGGATAATCCTCAAATGCATGATTCCTTTTGCCATGTAGAAGATCATGAAGTGGTTCTCTTCTAATTTTTATATTGACTAGAAGGGTCTTTATGTCGGTCAGTAAAAATAATTAAAATCAGTATCAGGTTTAAGATTACCGGCATATATCGTGAAAATTGTAAACTTTGCAGCAGCAGTACAATGATAATATAGGGAAAAACTGTGAATTACAGTGAATGTATATCTATCAAATAGTTCAATAAGTAGTGCAAAAACAGAAATAAAAAAAGGAGTGAGCTAGTTTCAATGTCCATTTCGAAATCGGATGGCAGAGGGAACGAAGCTGTTCCTGAATCGCTGAGTGTGAGCCTTCAAGCTTCTGTGCCTCTTTCCTGTTGGCAATTAGTGAGAAGAAGGCATGTCCTGGGTGATGGGATACTTATGATAGACACTACCTTTTTGAGACTCTGGGTTGCTGGATTTCTGAATTGCATTGGCTGATACCCTTCTGCTTCTATAATGTAATACAGCGGAATCTACGTTGCCATCGTTCTATGAGCTTGCATGTTAGAGATCTCTAAACAGTCCCATAAATAGCAAAGCTCAGTGGTGATGGATCCCGCTAGAATTGCGGCAAATGAAGTACTGTAATTGCAATCATCAGTGGGAGCTAATGGAAGTATGGTAACGTGACAGTTGCAATAGTAAAGGTAAAAATAACATTGATGAAAAAATTACAGTTGTATTTAGGAAATTCATTGATGAAGTTAATCATAATCTTCTGCAATTAAATAATTAAATCAGAGTCAACCACAATTAATTAAATCATAATTAATCACTGCTTCAATGTTAAGGACCCAAGAGGATATTTCTGCATATTAATATTCATGAGAAAATGTCTTAGTCTATTTTTTTGTTTTTCAGTAGCTTCTAAGAGTAACTAACCCAGCCAGGTAGAGCTACATTAGAAGATAATTCCTTTGAAAATTACTTTTTTAGATTTAAGCTACTTTTTTCCTAAGAAGGTCATGTCTAACAGTTTCCTGTTTTTCTGAACTTGAAGTAGTCACTGCTGGAAATAAAAGATTATCTACCTCATGTCAAGAGTCTGATTAAATTATAGTCAGAGAAAACAGGACAGAAAAAAAAGGTCCCTGATGAGTTCTGATGAAGGATCTTGATCTGAGACTTTGACTCTTTATTCCTTTCCATAGGATCTGCCTGACCTGCTGAGATCCTCCAGCATTTTATCTTTGTTACTCTAGAAGTAAAGTTAGGTTCCACTCACTTGTTAAGGTTTTCTGCACTTCAGGAAACCTATCATACTCGTCGTCCTGATGAAGGGTCTCAGCCAAAAATGTTGACTGTTACCCATTTCCATAGATGTTGTCTGACCTGTTGAGTTCTTCCAGCATTCTATGTGTGTTGCTTGGGATTTCCAGCATCTGCAGATCTTCTCTTGTTTGTGATACTTGTCCTTGTCATTATGTGTGTATGACATGATGATCACGGTCTTTCCATGACCATGACTGTTCTTGGCAAATTTTTCTACAGAAAGTGGTTTGCTATTGCCTCCTTCTGGGTACATTACCATACTCTGGTTAAATTTGGTAATGATAAGATATAAGCAATTAAGATCTCACTCAGAAAGAAACTAACTATGTTACTTTTAAGTATTAGGGACATTTCTTTTATGCCATTGTTCCATTTCATTTAGAGGAATTAAATTGGTTCAGTATACCAAGCACACTGAAACAATACCTTCAAGGACCTACAAATGCTTATGAGAGGGAGGCTAAGAAAACTCACAATTTGGTATTTTCTTGGATACATCCTGGTGATTTTAGAGCTTAGTTCAAGACTCACCATGTGAAAAGTGTTAGGTGTCATTCTGTATCGATGGAAAAGGGCAATTTTGCTATTTACCCATAGCGTTACAGCATGGGAAACCAGACCCCATAAGTGGTAAACTATTAGAAACAATGGGAAAGATTTTCAAGTCATTATTATGATTTATCTACACTGAGGTTTTACCAGTAATGGCTGATTCTAGTTGGTTTTATTCTTCTCATTCCTAACAATTCACTTCCATGAGCAATCGTGTTTTCTCTGAAAAATACTTCTATGTTTAAGTCCTATAATTGCTATCTGCTAATCTGAAAAACAGCTTTTTCAGTTCATAATTTAACCTCTTTCATACGCAATAGTTTGAGACATGATCTTAATCACAACTTTTAGAAACAGACAATCCACTAGCACAGATCTCCAAAATTAGGAATCTTTCTGACTCCCAGCTGGGGCTAGATTAACTCCCTGATATATTGATGACCAAAACTGACACTTGTTCTACAGTCTGCCAGGACCTAAATACAGGCAAACTTGACTACAGCTTTGGTCATAATATTTACAATTCTATTTTCTTTAATAATTCTGCCTTTGAAGATTAAATTGGGGAATGAATTGAGGGCTTTAACATTTTTGCTCCATCCAAGGAATCTGTGATGATCATTTTCCCTGGTAGTGTATGTGATGATAATTCCTGTAATCAAACCCTGTATTGAAAATTGCACTGTTTTCTTGTATTTCAGTTAATTTGCAGCAAAATTAATTTCTATTTGTCTATGATAGTTCTGCTTGATAAATTAAACTGGCAGTCCAGTCAAGTCAAGTCAAGTCAAGTCAAATCACTTTTATTGTCATTTTGACCATAACTGCTGGTACAGTACATAGTAAAAATGAAACAACGTTTTTCAGGACCATGGTGTTACATGACACATTATAAAAACTAGACTGAACTATGTAAAAAAAAACAGAGAAAGCTACACTAGACTACAGACTTACACAGGACTTCATAAAGTGCACAAAAACAATGCAGGCATTACAATAAATAATAAACAGGACAATAGGGCAAGGTGTCAGTCCAGGCTTCGGGTATTGAGTAGTCCGATAGCTTGGGAGAAGAAACTGTTATATAGTCTGGTCGTGGAGCCTTTTCCCAGACGGCAGGAGGGAGAAGAAATTGTATGAGGGGTTCATAATGCTGTTTCCTTTGCAGATGCAGCGTGTAGGGTAAACGTCCGTGATGGCAGGAAGAGAGACCCCGTTGATCTTCTCAGTTGACCTCACTATCCGCTGCAGGGTCTTGCGATCTGAGATGGTGCAATTTCCGAATCAGGCAGTGATGCAGCTGCTCAGGATGCTCTCAATACAACCCCTGTAGAATGTGTTGAGGATGGGAGGGTGATTTAACCCCAAGAATTGTGAAAAAATGTCCCTCTACTCTAGAGTGACGTGTATGCTCAGGGATTGAGTAAAAGACTGAGACTGACATCATTTTAATCATCATGGGAATCAAAGGTTGTGTGGGTCAGATTAAGGCTCAAGATAAGCACGATCTAATTGAAGAGTGGAACAGGACTGAGAACTTATAATCCCTCTTCCCCCTTTACTTTTTTAATTTTCCTATTTGGGGACATTCACAGTTGGTCTATTAAAGTAAAATATGTGTGAAGATGTCTCTAATATGGTAATCAAATGATCTGTTTCAATGAATTATATTGTTGGCTCTTGGTTAGTGCATCATTAATGTGTATTTCAAATGGATTGTTTGCTTATCCATTGTTCTACTGTCATTATTGTACATACAGTACCCTCTATAGACAATGATATCTGCTTTGTCCTGTGGATACTAATTGTCCAGGATTTAGTTTGGTTTGTCCTGTAGTAAAATATCTGAGTCAAACAGCATCCCAAAATTGTGATTGTTCCACCTTAGGTACGTATACATCTTTGAATGTTAATAAAGGCTCCTCCTTGTGTTCAATGATTAGATAATGAATTCTTTGTTCTAGTACATTTCTATGCAACTTGTACATCATGTTCTGTGCCCTTTCTTCCTGTTAGCTCAACACATTTTCCCCTAGTATTTTTCTAAAGCTTGTTCCAAAACCCTTCGATGTGTCTCAGTCACCTAATTTCCTATATTTAAAATGCAGCTTTCTAAAATTGCCAAGTAACAAAAGCTCCTGCTTAAGGGAATCAAAACATCCTGAATTAAATTCCTCTCAGTAGATTTCACTGTTAAGTTTTAGACAAGTTGGGCCAGAAGGGTATGCAATAAAAACTGCACACAATTACATCTTAGCAAATGCTCAAGCCAAGATAATATTCTTTTTGACTGCTTAAATTAGAGTTTATTTATTTTCTATGGTGGTTGTTGGAATCAGCCGGTTTCCTTCTATGCAAGCCAAAATATCCATGCAAATATGGAAATTTGCAAGCCACCAGACATGGAGAAAGCAGGTAATGTATGGAGACCGTGAAAGTGTGACTACAGCAAATAGGACTCCATTGATACAGATGGGAAAGAGAAAAGATTGGGTGCAATTATCCAACAAAGCTGATCGATGTTATTGCTCTGCTAATATTTAGAAAATAATTGATCATGTCAATCTGGGCATTTTAACTCCATATCACACTTTAGGTAATTTTTATAGTACTGAAGTTCAAGACTACATAAGGATATCAACACATTAAAGACCTACAGAAATGATTTGCAGGCACAATATCATAGCTTTGAAAATAAGGTGAACATTCCAGAAATCAAAGGACAAATTGATCAGGAACATAATCCGAGATTTCAAATCGCTGACATGCAGTCATAATGTATATTTAAGTAAGCTATTTAATTTAAATTGTGTTTGCAGGATTAGAGAACATTAGTAGAAAATTGGTATGCCTCAAGCAAGTCGATAGATTACTGGCCTTTTTTTTGTAATGATATGTGGAAAAGAATTCTATCAACAGCAATTAATGCAAAGTTGATAAATTCCTTTTAAAATTCTGATGAACGTCTAGTTAAAATGAAAGGGATTTTAGGGATGAGTATAGTTAATTATTAAATATGGAAGCAGTTGTTCAGATTGTAGAACATTATCTGTTATGTGCAAGTAATCAGGATTGAATAATCTTAAACACTGATTGCATATTGGATCACTACCCTGGAGTATTCAGCTATTATCTGAGAAGATCAAGACAAACTTTCTTCTTGAATAGCTTGCCTGCAGCTATTTATTTCCATAAGGCCATTTTAGGGAAAATCACATCCTTTGGGAAAACTGAGTTTGATAAACCACTCTCCATGTCCTGTTTCACACTCTTTCTGTTTATCTTAGAGAGTTATATGATATGTCTGATAAGGCAGATCTACATAATGAGGCACACATTATCTGGCGTCTTGAGAGAGGGTTTTGGTAGATAATATTGATCATAACACTATGACCACCAGAACAAAACATAGAAACTTTGTACAAGTTAGTCACCCAGAAGAAAGTTCATTGCAATAGTTGAGCAAATGGGTGTTAGGTTTTAGATACATGGGACACCCAGTGGCCACTTTATTAGGTACACTTGTTCACCTGCTCGTTAATGCAAATATCTAATCAGCCAATCATGTGGCAGCAACTCAATGCATGAAAGCACGCAAACATGATCAAGAGGTTCGATTGTTCAAACCAAACATCAGAATGGGGAAGACGTGTGATCAGAGTGACTTTGACTGTGGAGTGATTGTTGGTGCCAGACAGGGTGGCCTGAGTATCTCGGTAACCACTGATCTCCTGAGATTTTCATGCACAACAGTTTTTAGAGTTTAAAGAGGATGGCGTGAGAAACAATAAGACATCCAGTGAGTGGAGGCATCGAAGGCATCTGTGAGTGAAAATGCCTTGTTAAAGAGAAAGGTAGGAGGAGAATGGCAGGACTGGTTCTAAGTTACAGGAAGGCAACAGTATCTCAAATAACCAGGCATTACCACAACGGAGAGCAGGAGATGCATCTCTGAACGTACAACCCTTTGAACCATCAAGTGAATGGGCTACAGCAGCAGAAGACCATAGACATGCACTCAGTGGTCACTTTAATAGGTACAGGAGGTGCCTAATACCGAGTGTCAAGGTAGCGCAGCTGTTAGTGCAACATGATTATAGCTTAGGGTCATCAGAGTTTGGAGTTCAGTGCCGGCATTTGCTGCAAGGAACCTCGGTACGTCCTCCCCGTGGGATGTGTGGGTTTTCTCCAGGTGTTCCGATTTCCTCCCACAGCTCAAAGATGTACTGGACAAGTTAATTGGTCATTGTAATTAGGTTAGGGTTAAATCAGGGCTTTCGGGGGTTGCTGGATGACACAGCTCAATGGGACAGAGGGGGCTATTCCACTCTGTATCACTAAATAAAATTAAATAAATAAACAAACAAACAAATAAATAAGGATGTACCTAATAAAGTGGCCACTGATGCAGTGTTTGGATTCGCTCAGTTTGTATTTTACTTGTTTTTTAAACATTAGCTTTGCTTTGACCCCAAAGCATTATCATAGGATAGATGGACAAAGGGCGAAGGGTGCAAAGGACAGCAGATACTGGAATCTGGAGGAGCAACTGAAACATCGACAGGTCCATTCTTCCCACAGATGATGTTTAACCTCTGAAGTTCCTCCAGCAGATTGTTACTCTTGAGTTAGAAACAAAATTACTCTTTGGATGTGGGGGCCATTTTATTACCATATTTCCATTTTCCACATTTCTTTATGAGCTAGAAGGAAGGCTCTTCAGTGCATCACTGTTGTATTGGTTCACAGAGGTGTCTTAACCCCTTACTAAGTTTTCTTGTTTCCTATATTCCCCAAGTTTTCATCAACTGCCCCTAAATTCTGCCACTGACATATAGTTACCTGTTTGGGCTATTTGCTCCTAAGTGGAGCAGAGGCCATTGATGACCTCCTGTCTTTATTGTCCTCTGAAGTGGAGGTGGGGAGTTCATCAACACTTCTGCAAATCCACTGCATCCACTGTACAGGGGTATGGACTGTACAGGGGTATGGACTGTACTGGGGTATGGACTGTACAGGGGTATGGACTGTACCGGGGTATGGACTGTACAGGGGTATGGACTGTACAGGGGTATGGACTGTACCGGGGTATGGACTGTACAGGGGTATGGACTGTACAGGGGTATGGACTGTACTGGGGTATGGACTGTACAGGGGTATGGACTGTACAGGGGTATGGACTGTACCGGGGTATGGACTGTACAGGGGTATGGACTGTACCGGGGTATGGACTGTACAGCTTCACCAGAGCTCTGTTGGCTGGCCTTACCCATTTTTCCACCTCTCAAGATGAGGACGTAGGGCTGCACTTTGGGACTCACTCACATATGCACTAGCATTGATTTACAATTGCTAAGCAATTTACTAACCACCATACCGCTGGGAGCTGGGGAGAAGTCCAAGCTGTCACAGGGAGATCCTGCACCCTCCATGAAGCCAACATCCAAGGTGAGGACCGAACCCAGAAAACTGGACCAGTGCCGCAGCAAGCATCACTGTCTGTCTCACTGTGCCATCCAAATTGGCAGCAATATCTCTTTATAAAATGCTGGATACGCTCTGCAGGTCAGGCAGCATCTATGAGAAAAAAATTCTTCAACACGAAACATTAATTCTGTTCCTGTTTCCTGACCTTCTCAGTGCTACCAGCATTTTCAGCTGCTATTTCAGATTTCCAGCACCTGCAGTTTTTGATTTTCAAAGTTCTTCCTTGACCTGCTGTAGTCTTGGCAACTTTGATCCCATGTTAGTAATAACGTCGGAATGCTAGTTTATGTCGGAACAGTGTGTGGTTGAAAGGCAATGTGTCCCTGGGATCTTGTCAGTCCTTGTTAGTAAATTCCTGGGATAGTCATTTGATTGATGTTCCTTTTCATGCCTTGTGGCACATTGGGCATCATTGTTTGCCATCTCCTGAGCGTTTGTCTGCTTTTCTTACGAGGCCGAGTTGCTAGCTCGATGCCCAACCTAGCACGGATGGAAAGCGTGCAGGGAGCCGGCCGGAGTCGAACAAAGGACCATTGGCCTCAAAGTCTGGCGCTGATGCCACTGCGACGCTGACCGACTCTCCCAGGTTAGCGAAGTACCGCAATTCCAAACAAAGGAGCTGCTGCAACGAACTGCGTGGGAAATACATCTCAGAGTCACATTACGTTGATGCAGAGGGTTAAAGATTTTCAATCCGGTGCCAAAGATGCTATTCAAGCAGACTAGCTTCACCTTACTGAGCTGAATATTGACACATCTTAGTGCAACTGTAACTGTCATGCATTCAGTCAGAGATGCCTTGTTGTGAAGAATCAGGCAGAAGGTTCATTTACTTCTCCGACAACCCTGTCCTTACTCGGATGTTTGCAGAGACAGATGGACCATTTAGGTATTTAGATGATAACAATCCTGTCCTACATACTAGGATGTGATGCTAGGCTATTTTAAGGTTTGGGATAAAATAGCATTATTTTCTTATTGGATAAAATGATTACTTGACACCCATGTAGCACAAGTATTAGTGATCACAGCAATATCAACCTTTGATTGCGACAATACAAAGCTTTGCAATGAATTTTGAGGCAATGAATGCATAAACAATCATGTTTACCTGAAATATGAGATGTAAATTACCACAGCTTTTTAAAAAAATAACATTTGAAATGGCTCTATAAATTATTGGCATTATAATTATCTTGTAATCATAGTTAAGAAAATTGGAATGTCTTTGTCTTGCATTAGGTTGTTTTATTTCTTAGAAGAGATGTCAAGCCTATTACATTCACACGCTATAAATTTTTATTATTTTTCATATGGTTCCAGGGCTCTGGATATCACAATGCAACATTTTTCTTGCTCTAAAGGAAACATGGCATGGAAAGTTGGTAACACACAAATCTACCTGTCAACTAACTGTCAGCTATAAGGAATGTAAACACAGTGAAAAGGTTTAGGACGTGGCAAATGAATATAACCACTGACAAAATGTCAAATAGGGTGCAGAACAGGTCTTGAGCAAAGTCACAATAAAAAAAAGTGTGGAAGCATGTGACCAAGGGAGCTACAGCAGAAACATTTGACATAGTCGTAGGAATTGGAAGAAATCTGTCAACTTAGAGGGAAGAGCAACACCTTATATTCAGTCTGGGTACCCTCCAACCTGGTGGCATGAATGTCGATTTCTCCTTCTGGTAAAAAAATTACCCCCACCCCCCCTTCCTTTATTCCTCACGCTGACCTTTTACTTCTCACTTGACTGTTACTTCCCCCGGGACCCCTCCTCCTTTCCTTTCTCCTATTGTCCCCTCTCCTTTCCTATCAGATTCCTTCTTTTCCAACCCATGACCTTTCCCACCCACCTGGCTTGGTCTATCACCTTCCAGCTGGCCTCTTACCCCTCCACCCCACCTTGTTATTCTGGCATCTTGCCCTTTCCTTCTCAGTCCTGATAAAAGGTCTCGGTCCGAAATGTTGACTATATATTTGTTTCCATAGATGCTGCCTGACCTACTGATTTCCTCCAGCATTTTGTGTGTGTTTATTTAGAGGCTTATCCTGAAGATCACCGTACAAATTGATGCCATCTGCTTGACTGTGGCTGCTAGTGCTATATAATCCTTAGTAATTCAGAAGAGAGTGGATGAGTGGTTGTGGCCAGGGCTGAGAATGGGGGACTGGGAGAGGGTCTGGGAAGTGGGGTGGGGGGGGAGGAGGGATTTCTGAGATGGTGGAAATCAGGAATGTTTCCTTTTCCTAATCTCAGAGAACTCAGGGGTATCTGGTGCATTATGCAGCTGAGCACTGGGTAAAAAGAGAATTGGGCTGGGATTTGATGCAAATAAAACACCTAGAGTCTGCTTTCAAAGCAATGGAGATGAACAAATGGTTCAATTTAATGTGAGAGAATGTATACTGCATACGACCTGAAACTCTTACTCTTCACAGACATCCACAAAACCAAATACCTCAAAGGACGAATAACAGAAGCACCAGATTGCCAAAGCCCCTCGCCCTCCCACACACAAGTAGAAGCATTGGCCCTTCCCTTCCCCTCCTCCAACTTGCACCAGCAAAAAAAACTGACACCCACCCCCCCACCCACCGGCACCACCAGTATTTTAGCAATAGCAAAAGCCCCCAGCAGAGACCATCAAAAGCTACAGTCCATAACCTATATAAACAAGCTGGATGAACTCAGCAGGTCGGGCAGCATCTGTTGAAATGAGCAGTCAACATTTCAGGCCGAGACCCTTTGTCAGGACTGAAGAGGGAGGGAGCAGGGGCCCCATAAAGAAGGTGGGGGGAGGGTGGAAAACCAATCAGAGGAAAGATCAAGGGGTGGAGGAGGGGAAGCAGGGAGGGGATAAGCAGGAGAGGTGAAGAAGGAATCTAAGGGGAAAGCACTATGGGTAGTAGAAGAAGGCAGAATCATGAGAGAGGTGACAGGCAGCTAGAAGGGGAGGCAGAGTGAAAGTGGGATGGGGCAAGGGAGAGGGAGGGACTGGAAGATGGAGAATTTGATGTTCATGCCAAGGGGCTGGAGACTACCCAGATGGTATATGAGGTGTTGCTCCTCCAACCTGAGTTTGGCCTCATCATGGCAGTAGAGGAGGCCATGTATGGACATTTCCAAATGGGAATGTGAAGCAGAGTTGAAGTGGGTGGCAAACAGGAGATCTTATCTGTTGTGGACCGAGCGGAGGTGCTCAACGAAGCGATCCCCCAATCTGCATCGGGTCTCGCCGATGTAGAGGAGGCCGCACCGGGAGCACCGGATGCAATAACAGTCCATAACCTAGCACTTTGGTACTTCACCGAGGGAGAGAGAGTTTGCTCCTGCAACAACAAGGGAGAGCAGCAGAGAGTTGCAACCTTCCACACCGCCTCTCCGAGTCCCTGACTCGAGAACCGACAGTCGCGGAAGTGAGAGGGTGCTCACACCAGCAGGAGGGCAAGAAACAGAATAAGGCTGAAGGCAAGAAAGCCAGAGAGTCACCATTTACAGAGCTATTGTGCAGGGTGGTAATAAATCCCATTATATTACATATGTCTTTGCTTCTTTCAAATGGCTGTTGCAATGTGCACGCGAATACACAATTAGGGCAGCCAATCAAATTTGTTTTTTCAAGATTCATTTAATGTCATTTCCAGTACACAAGTGCAAAGGAGAACAAAATAAATGTTACTCTGGATTCAATACAGCACATAAAAAAACACACTACCATAAAGAACACATTATAGATAAATACATGTGATATCTTATATACATAGTTTGATTGTATGTGCATAAAGTGGTGCTCATTATAGGATTGTCTGTACGTAAGTTGACTCTGACAGGAAATGATAAAATAGTGCTGGTAAGTGGTGTGGAGTGGTGGGTTCATGGGTGGAGGTTTTGATCAACCGTACTGCTTGGAGAAAGTAATTTTTTTAATGTCTGATGGTTCTGGCATAGACGCTAAATACAATCCTCCCTAACGGGAGTGGGACAAACAGCCCAGGAGCAGAGTGTGTAGGATCCTTCATGATATTGCTGGCTTCATTTCTGTATATATGTCCTTGATGGTGGGTAGGCTAGTGTCGATGATATGCTGGGCAGTTCTGAGAGGAAGTCAGGGTTAAAATTAAAATGACATACACTTAGTGGCTACTTCGTTACTTGTTAATACAAATATCTAATCTGCCAATCACACGACAGCAATTCAATCCATTAAAGCATGTAGACATGATCAAGAGATTCAGTTATCTTTCAGGCCAAACGTAACTGGGGAAGAAATATGATCTAAGTGCCTTTTACCGTGGAATAATTGTTGGTGCCAGATGGGGCGGTTTGAGTATCTCAGAAACTGCTGATCTCCTGGGATTTTCATGCACAACAGTCTCTAAATTTTACAGAGAATGGTGCGAAAAACAAAAAAAAAATCCAGTGACTAGCAGTTCAATGGGAAAATGCCTTGTTAATGAGAAAAGTCAAAGGAGAATGGTTCAATCTGACAGGAATGCGACAAGAACTCAGATAACCACATGTTACAACAATGGTGTGCAGAAGAGCAACTCTGAATGCACAAGGTATCAAACCCTGAAGTGGATACTTTATAAACTGCGGGAGGTACATAATAAAGTCACCACTGAGTGTATATTTTAAATGTTCGAAGTAAGATGATTTTTCCTTCAGAGAAATATGTAAACATTAATTTGGCAATGAGGGCCAATGAAAGATGAGCTGATCATCTCTGGAATGGAAATCTCTCTGCTTGCTTGCAGGACTTGTTTTGTTTTTCTTTCTCCTGTACATTGAGTGTTGGTCTTTTATTTTTCTTTCTTATTTTTTTTTAAATCAGGTTATTTTGGGTTTCTTGCTTTGTGGCTGCCTGTGAGCAAACAAATCTCAAGATAGTATAATTTATAAATTCTTTGATAATAAATGTACTTGAATTTTCCGTCATCTCCAATGGGATCAAAGCACATCTTTCCCTCCCCTCCCCTACTTCCTGTTTTCTGCAAGGATTGCTCCCTACGTGACACCCTTGTCCATTTGTCCCTCTCAACTGATCTCCCTCCTGGCAGTTATCCTTGCAAGTGGAACAAGTGCCGCACCTGCATATTCACCTCCTCCCTCACTACCGTTCAGGACCCCAAACAGTCCTTCCAGGTGAGATGACACTTCACCCGTGAGTCTGTTCGGGTCATCTTCTCTATCTAGTGCTCCTGGTGTGGTCTCTTGTATATTGGTGAGATCTGCCATAGGTTGGGAGACTGCTTCACTGAACACCTAAGCTCCATCTGTTAGAGAAAGTGGGATCTCCCAGTGGCCACCCATTTTAATTCCACTTCCCATTCCCATTCCAATATGTCAGTCCATGGCCTCCTCTACTGTCGCAATGAGGACACATGATTAGCCTCCAACCTAATGGAATGAACATCGATTTCTCAAATTTCTGGTAATGCCCCCCCCCCTTTCACCATTCCCCATTCCTGTTTCCTTCTCTCGTCTTATCTCCTTACCCGCCCATCACCTCCCTTTGGTGCTCCTCCACCTTTTCTTTCTCCCATGGCCTTCTGTCCTCTCCTATCAGATTTCCCCTTCTCCAGCCCTGTAGCTCTTTCACCAATCAACTTCCCAGCTCTTTACCTCACCCCTCCAAGTTTTACTTATCACCTTGCGTTTCTTCCTCCCCTCCCCCCACCTTCTTGCTCCGACTGCTTATCTTTTTTTCTCCAGTCCTGATGAAGGGTCTCAGCCTGAAACATCAGCTGTAATCTTTTCCATAGATGCTGCCTGGCCTGCTGAGTTCCTCCAGCATTCTGTGTATATTACTTGAATCTTGAATCTACTTGCCTGGATAGGTGCTGCTCCAACACTTAAGGAGCTCAAATAGAGCTGATTATTCCCCTTGACTATAATGTCATTCTCCATCTTAAACATTCAATCCATCCATAATAGCTCTGGTGTGAACTATCTATAAGATCCACTGCAATTACTCACATAAGCTGTTGCAATATCACCTCCCAAAGCTGCAGCTCTTACCTAAAGAAGGACAAGGCCTTCATGTGCGCCAGAACCACCTTCTACAGTTTTCCTCCAAGTTGCATACCATCCTGATGTGGACTTACATCGTTTATTGTTCCTGGATCTCTCTTTCCTTAGCTATGCCTGAGCTCATTAAATGAAAACCATCACCAATTGGAGATGGACAATAAGTTCAGGCCATGTAAACATTGAAGCAAATAAATAAGTTTTCAATTTCCATATGGACTCTCTCAATCTGGTTCTGAAACTTCTTGGGAAATCTGGGGAAATCGTATCATGTTTCTTCGGAGGTTTTTCTGATCTCTGTCAAAATTACAGCTTGGTGTCAAGGAGGAGCCTTGGAGATTCTACTGTGTAATGGTTGTACCTGGTGCTATGACAGTCAAATCTGCTGCAGAGCTCAAGTGAAGTCAAGTGACCTACTCCAGATACTCTCAAGCGCCAGCATCCAAACCATGCCATGTGCGGATAAAACACACAATAAAGTTGTGTGGCCATGGAAGTATCATGGTATCTTTACACTCTTCAAAATCACGGTGAATCTGCGGTAACACTTGTGTTTTGTGCACACGCTGCTGGTTTGCTCAATTCTCATTTCTGTATCAAATCCAGGCTGGCACTTCAGTAGAGTGGTGTACCATTGGGTGATGCTGTCCTTTGGATGACAAATAAGATCTGCCTTTAAAAAAAAAGCAAAAATAGTCCATGCAATATTTTTTTAAAAAGTATATCTGAACCTGGGCAACTCTTTCTCTTGACCAAAGGACACCATCCTACATCCAAACAGAGGGAAAGTCATTTATTTAATTGCCTTTTTCTGGAAAGTCAATATATGTACATGAGGGACTAAATTTGAATGGCTATAAAGTACTGGAAAGTGGATATGAAGTTCAGAGAAGTTCCTTTCTAAAGACAACTCTTTGTTTCATTATGCACTAAGTAAGCACACACTGAGATTTGAGTTAATCTTTACGTAGTCTGAGTTATCTCTGTACCTAACCCTCCTGAGCAGCCTCCCCCCGAAAAAAAAGAACGGCTGCCATTCCATGCTAATAACTTTAATAAAAAGTAAATTATGTGCAAATGGGGATGCGGAAATATCTGACTGAAACAAAGGGATTTAGTAGATCCTGTTATATTTCAGTAATAGTAAAGATAGCTTTACTGTTTTGTATTCTTGAACAGGTATTTCAATGTTAATGATATTGGTGAAGAAATACCCCTTAGAATTCCATAGCAGCTTTCACGGTGTGGCAGTTTATGGGTTGAATGACATCAGGCGTTTATTAGGTAGTGCTTAGGGATTGTCAACGAATTTCTTCCACCTCTACTTCTATGGGTTCTAAGGTGGGTGATGAGGTCACTCTGGGGTGGGACGTTCTGATAGCTTAGGGGACCCCTGTCATTTACATTACACCAGTGCTCAACACCCTCCTGAATGCTCTTTCTCAGATCTGGGCTGTCATGACCTCGGGATTCCAAGGATTTGGTGGGCAAATTACACCATTCAAGCTTAGGTTCTGAGGATGTTCTTAAATTTTTAGAAAGCTAATTTGATAAATTACAACAATAAACAATAGTAATGTAGCCAAACTTCATTTCAAACTTCTTTGTAGATAACAAAAAATAAATTCCGCAAGTAGCTCGAAGTTGATCATTGGAAGGAAGGGGGAATCCAGAGACTGACAAATTGTTGGCAAAGTGGTACACAGCAAATGATTGGTGCTGTGGGCAGACAGGCTGTATATCCAGCAAGAGAAATTATGTGTTACATTTAATTTTACAGAATTTCCTTGATTTAGAGAAAATCCCATTAGACTGAAAAATGTATAAAACTCCTTTATTCAGAAAGTAGGAATCAACATACTGGTTAGCTTAATGCCTTTCATAGGGGAGTTAATGTTAAGAATGTTAAAGTGGGGCACATTGAAAAACATCAAGTTAATCAGGTTAAGTCAACATGGCTTTAAGAAAGGGGTCTATTGATTTGTCAATTTATTACAGTTCTTTGAAGAAATAACATGGGCTGTAGATAAAGGGGAGCTGATGGATTTAAGTCACCAGAGAGACACTGAAGCTAGTGGATATAGAAGTGTTTAACCGGCAAAACAAGCAGTTATTTCAGACATTCTTGGAAGAAGAGGCCTGTCTAACTCAATACTTTTTATATGCTAAAGATCTAAGGTAATAGCAGGACAGTTCTATAGTTATGATGTATCTACAATGCTTCCTTTGAATTACATATAATGTTCAAGCACCTCCTTCTTCATGCTTACATTCCAGATTCTCTCTCTCTCTCTCTCTCCCCCTCTCTCTCACTCTCTCTCTCTCTCTCTCTCTCTCTCCCCCTCTCTCTCACTCTCTCTCTCTCTCTCTCTCTCTCTCTCTCTCTCTCTCTCTCTCTCTCTCTCTCTCCCCCTCTCTCTCTCTCTCCCCCTCTCTCTCTCTCTCTCTCTCTCTCTCTCTCTTGATTCATGCATATACAGACACCAAGTGAATGTGTGTTTCCTGGTTTGTACTCAACCCCAATTTGCAGCTCCTGGGCAATTATTATTCAGAGCTGCAGAGCTGCATTTTAAATTCAATCTACCATATTCAAATATACCGTATTAAATTTATATTAAAATCCGAGGTCTGATTGCTGCTGAAATGAGTTAGTGCTATATGCTATAACTCCAGAGTAAATCTACTATCCTTAGGTTTCTAGGTGAAATTTGGCACAGCTACATTAAAGTCCCCTGGTGTAAGAGATAAGATACTGCTGTGGATAAAAGATTAGCTAACGGGAAATAGGGACTAGGCCAGTATAGTAGCATCCACACCAGATGTCGAGACGAGTGGTCCCATGTTCGAATATGGCCAGCTCCTTGTAAGCTTTCCATCTGTGCTGGGTTGAGTGTCGAGCTTTCAACTTGGCCTTGTAAAAAACAGAAAAATGTTAACGAAACGGCAAGGTTGCTGCCCAAGTGCCACAAGGAGTGAAAAGGAACAACAACAGCAAACGGAAACTGGGCACAAATGTCTCTTCTTCTGGTTGGCAAGGTGTAATAAGTATTGTGCTAGAGATATTGTTGCTGGGGCCTCAGCTTTTTAGAGTTTATATGAGTGAGTTGTATGGTTGCTAGGTTTACTAATGACAGAAAGCTGGCGGTGAAAGTAAATGATGGGAGGGACATAAAGATGTGTTTGTCTATTTATTTATTTGTTTTTTTATTAATTTATCTATTTATTTATTATTTAGTGGAACAACACAGAGTCGGCCCTTCCAGCCCTTTGAGCCATGGCAAACCAGCAACCCCACACAAACCTGATTAACCCTAACCTACTCACTGGACAATTTACGATGACCAATTAACCTACACAATACGAATTTGGGCTGTGGGATGGAACCAGAGCACCTGGGGGAAACCCATGTGTTCTACGGGGAATGCAAACAGAGACTCCTTACAGATGGTACCGGAACTGAACTCTGAGTTCCAAATCGCCCCGAGCGGTAATAGCGTTATGCTAACCGCTCGGTGTTCAGTTCTAGTTGCCCAGTTACGTGAAGGAAGTGATGGTTTTGGGAAGTGTTTCACTAGGCTGCTGCCTGGATTTGTTGATACTGTATTGCTACAAAGAGAGGATGGACACCCTTGGATTGTTTCCTTTGCAGTGTTGAACACTGAGTGGAGGAGTAATTGAAGTTTCTAAATTTGTGAGAGGCATAGATAAGGTAGACAGGGTAGAAATATCAAGTACTTGGAGGTGAGAGGGGAGAATTTAAGAGGGACATATGAGCAAATTTTGTTTTCATGGAAAGTGATAGATGCCTTTACCAGGCTCCAAGGGTACTGGCGGAAGCAGACACAATAATAATTTTTCAAAAGCTTTCACATAGGCTCATGAATATACAGGGGATGGAGGGATGGGGATCTTGTGCAGTCGGAGAGATTTAGTTTAATTTAGCACTGTGTTCCGTATAGCCACAGAGCCGGTTGCTGTGTGTGCTGTTCTGTGTTCAGCAGAAAACAATTTGGCAATAGTGAACCTGGTAAAATGGGAAATAAGGAACTGTGGTTGCAATCAGATCAACCGTAACTGTATGAACTGGCAGAAAAAGTGGTCTACTTCTCTTGCCTTTGTACACCTATGTATTAATATGGTAATCTCCTTCCTTAGTGGAACTTGGATTAGAGCATCTGTTTTGGGAATCTGGCATTGGGCATGTGACTGACTTGGCCTACAATCAAAAGCCAGTTTGGTACCATTCATTACCAAAATCATATGTGCTTTGTTGTATAACATAGCTGATCATGATCTGTCACCACAGCTATTCTTGGCAAATTCTATAGAAGGTGTTTGCCATTGCTTTCTTCTGGGCAGTGTCTTTACAAGACGGGTGACCTCAGCCACTATCAATACTCTTCTGAGATTGTCCAGTGTCAGTGGCTGCAGAACCAGGACTGTCCACCACCTGCTTCCGTGGCTTCACGTGAACCTGACTGAAGGCGTTAAGCAGGTGCTGCAGTTTACCCAAGGGTGACCTGCAGGCTAGCGGGGGAGATGGAGAACCTTACACCTCTTTTGCTAGAGATGTATCTCCAACCCACCTGCCATAAGTATCTTTAGTTAGAGTCGTTTGGTTCTCTGGCAGAGGCAGAAACTCCGCTGTAAGCATTCAGCCAAAAAGATGCAGGGAAAGTCTACAAACAAATTTGGGAACCAACAATTCAAGGACCTTTGATGAAATTGGGGTTGGAAGAATGGACGGTCCTGTAGTTGGTGTGTACCTCCTCCACCAGAGCCCCTGGCTGTGTTCACAATCTGCGATGCTTGCTACCCACTCCTAGCCCCCATTTTTGTGCTACCCTTCAATATTTTCCAGGTCCGATTCACTGCCAAAATAAATACTAGCCCCTGCTCCACCAATGATGCACCACCCCTTTCAGAGGTGCTGGCTCTGAAATAGGATAGCTCTTCCCAACCCATCCAGATATCATTAGCACAGTTCGGCTGAGCAGATGATGAAATTATTGAAAATGGCAGTCAGGAAAACAGTGCTTTTTGTATCGTCATAATAATAAATGTAATGCCAAATTGAACATTGTGTCTCCACACCCATTTTGCACTGTCGTTGTGACTTCAGCAGCCCCAAGAAACTGTTTGTTTTGGCTGCAACTACAAAGCACTGGAGGGTGGATACTAGCTGAAGGGAGTTATGATCAGATGACTTAAAAAGGTTTTTGTAGATAGTTTTGAAGCAGGGAAAGGCCATCCTTCAGACTCTAGTTCCAGAGGGGTTAAGAGTGCTTGATGGACATTGCAAATTCTGCCATAGATGGGGGTGGTGGTGTTGGTGTTTGACTGGGTGGGAGTGGTGAAATTATTTTGGGTGTGGGTTGGTGTGATGCACTCCTTATACTCTCTATAAGTGGACTCTATATGCTTGCACTGTACAGACTATAAGTGCTTACTGCCTTCTTGGGATTCTCTTTCATTTGTTACTCTCCTGGGCCGGGGAGCCCATGAATTGGCAAGAGTGCTACAATTTTCTAAGAGACTCTGACAATATCTTAGAAGTCTTTCCATTCAAGTGCAGAAGTTGCAGAGGCCCCGTTTTGAAATTGCCACCATTTAGTTCAACTGTTTTTACAGTAGTAGACCAGCTGGATTCACCTGAGTCCATCAGCGTAACTTTCTGCCTCTTACTTCCTCAGGGAAGTAGGTAACCTCCTTGAAATCTGTCCATAGCATTTGTTTCTCCCACTCAGTATAGTTTTTGCCAGTTCATGCCATCTAGTTAATTAGTTAGCAGCAACTGTTCTTGAGAACTTCTCACAAGCAAATTAAGCTGGACGGCAGCAAGAACAGAGAGAGAGATAGCTACTCAAATCTCCTGAACAATACACAACTCCTTGCCCTGTGCCGTCATTTTGGTGGAGCCTAAACTACTCTCGGTCCTGGCATCTAGTGAGGAATATTTAAACCAATTCTTAGCTTATGGTCAAAGGAACATGTATTTAGTATGAACTGATACTCACAGAAAATAACCTTAAGAAATTTGTAATCAATTGCTTGAAATACAGAATATTCAAGAATGAGGCAATCATTTCAATGGATGTGAGGAGAAGCCATTGCTGGTGAATCTCTGGCTGATGACTATAGGAATGGAACAGTCCCGTCCAGCTAGGCGTTTGGTGAAGAAAAGAAATAGTGTGGTCACCCATCTCAAAGTCAGGTCAAGAAGGACAAGGAAGTATACTGTATATAGCTTTTGGCACAAGCACATCAGATGTCATTAATGACTTTGATGAGAAACGTTCCCATAGCTAAGATAGCCTATTTATCACTGTAATTTATTGCTTCCGTCTGAATTGATTACAGTGCCACCTATCTTTGTGTCATCAGCATACTTGATATGTGGCTTATTATCTAAATTGTTAATAAATACAGAGGAATATTTGAGTCACCAAACAGATCCCTGTGGGGCATCCCTAGTCACTTCCTGCTAATTAAGGTACCTGCCCATTATCCATGCTCTCTGTCTCCTGGCACTGTATTTTCTTCCCTAACTAGGTTAATAACTTAATTCAATTCCTTGAAATTCAAATTTAACTAATATTTATATATAATAATAATCAAATAATTGAACATAATTTGAATCCCTTTGTTTACTTGCTAGTGCATGGTAAAATATTAAGAATGGTGAACTCAGTCTTCAGCTGTGTAGTAAGATTTGGATTTTGCGGTGTTACAAACTGTGCTTTTAATTCTAAAACCCAGTTGGGTCCACTGCAAAAAAAATTCAAAACTGGCCAAAATATAAATAGAATTGACACTAGGGTGTTTAAGTGAGACCTGGAGGGGCCGTGTCTAATTTTGTGCAGCTCCCAACAGTTTGCTGAATAGCAAACGGAAGAGTATTAGCTCCTAAAGTGCAAACTCCCTTTTGCAGCAACACTGTGCATTTGGTGACTTCAGCATTTACTCAAAGGGACATGCATGCCCTGGTCAATGAGACGCATGCCAAGAGGGGAGACTTCGTGCACTGAGGGATTCAGGACCCCTCAGAAAAAGAGACCAGCAGAAGGTGGTCACCACAGTCTCATGTGGACAGCAAATGTCTGCTCAGTGGGTCAGTGCTAATCGAAGATCAAAAGATAAGATTGTACATGTACATACAGTAAGCACATAGTGAAAGGCAAAATTTGAATCAATGCCCAAAACAGTCCAAGGATGTTCTAGGGGCAGCCCACAGGTGTCACCGTGAATCTGGTGCCAACCTAACATGCCTGCAATTTACAAATTTTCACAGGCACCTCGACACTTACATTCTTTAGACTTTTGGAGCAAATGTCCTTATGGAAAAGTGTGGAGAGGTCTGAATTCATTAAGTGAGTTGCTACCCATCAAGAATTGCTGAGATGTAGCAAGGAATGTATGTAATTGAAGCAAGGATTCATTGTGAATAGCCTCTCTGTTGTTGGATATGTCCTTATCTCCTGTCCCAATGTCTCCTTCCTACTCTGACTGGCAGGCCAGAACTGAAATGGAGTTTTCAATATTGGCGTGCTGCTAGTGTTGTTACACTGAGGAGTATCTCACCGGCTAAACGCTGGACAAAGTACTCCCTCTTACTCTTAGCTCACTCGTGTGTTTGAACAACCGCCCTTGAAGGTTCCCAGTCAAAGGGGCGGCCTGGTAGCACGGTCGTTGGCACAATGCTTTACAGTACAGGCGACCCAGGTTCAATTCCCGCCGCTGCCTGTAACAAGATTGTACGTTCTCCCCATGACCGCGTGGGCATCCTCCGGGTGCTCCGGTTTCCTCCCACAGACCAGTGGTGGGTTGTTTGGTCATTGTAAATTTTCCGGTGATTACATTAGCACTAAATTGGGGGACTGCTGGATGGCATAGCTCAAAGGACAACCCTCTATCTTAATAATTAAAAAAACCAATAAAAGTAATGGGGGAAACGGATGGTTGACATTGTCCTAGTTCCATTGAGAAAGCTTTATGACAGTCATCATGTATAGCTTTCTGATCCAATTTATTTTGGTGGGGATGGCTTCATGTATTGTCTGAATAATGATGTCTCTTGGTGAGTGAATGTTATTGGCAAAACATTGAGCATATTAACATGAATAATTCCCAGAACTTCCCATCCCAGCTTCATCAGAAAATTGTCTCCAACATGACCCCATACATCCAATGTTGGTTTCAGCATCAAACTTTACTTCAGTTTAGAACCAGAGTGCAAAATGAATCAGACCTCCGACAGATGGGGTTTCCATTCCCCACTCCCACATTGTTGGTGGATGGATCACAGATTGAGTTAGAAGGTGTCAAGAGAATTGGGATAGGTGCCTATTAAAGAGAAATGACATATTATATTGTATCATCAAGAATTTTTCAAACATGTGAGGTGGATCATTGCTCAAGTTAACCATTTTATTTGGCAATGACTTGATCCTACAATTGACGTTATTATGTTAACTTGCTCAGCGCTTTGTCACCATATTTTCCTCACTGGGCTTCTTGCCATGCTTTCTAAATGTGTGTAATCAATGGCCACTTTATTGTGTATCTCCTGTACCGAATAAAGTGGCCATTGAGTGTATGTTCATGGACTTCTGCTGTTGTAGCCCATCCACTTCATGGTTTGACATGTTGTGCATCAACAGATTCTCTTCTACGCCCCAATATTGTAATGTTTGCTTATCTGAGTTACTGTCATCTTCCAGACAGCTTGAACCAGACTGACCATTCTGTTCTGACCTTCCTTATTAACAACGCATTCTCGTTCATAGACCTGCCGCTCACTGGATATCTTTTGTTTTTCACACCATTCTCAGCAAACTCTACAGACCGTTGTGTGTGAAAATCCCAGGAGATCAGCAGCTTCTGAGATACTCAAACCACCCCATCCGGCACCAACAATCATTCCATGGTCAAAGTCCCATAGATCACATAACTTCCCCATTCTGATTTTTGGTCTGAACCTCTTGACCATGTTTGCATGCTCTTATGCATTGAGTTGCTCCCACCTGAATGGCTGATCATTGATTTGCATTAATGAGTAGGCGTACCTTTGTACCTAATAAACTCGCCACTGAGTGTACAGTGCCCTTCAATTGTGCCTGTTCGTGTGCCCTGTTAACAAATGCTCCTAGTGGTGCAAGTACAAGTTATGGAGGCCTGCACACTGGGACACCCTATTAATCTCTCTCTGCAACAGTTGCCCTTGTTGCTGTCCAGGTCTTGTTACATTTAGTGTTTTTACACTTTTACTAGGAGTGAATTAGTCGGGTGGGAAGGGATCTATTCACCACCTTGCTCAAGCGTTTCCCACTTCGTAGAAATAGAGGAGAAACACCTCCAGGGTCCATACAGAGGGCCAAGCAGGTTGTGTCGAGTGATATTCTTATTAATAAAAGAACAGATAGTGTGGAAATTTGAACAAGCCATATTAGATGCTGCAAAGACTGCGGATAGAAGATAGGGAAATACTGTGCCTGTAAGTTTTTATCACAGATCTGTGGGACTGTGAAAGTTAAACATGCAGAAGTTAAGGGTTTATTGTGCTTTCGGGTGATGTTGCCTTTCTGAGCAATGCAATAGCATGGACCTGCAGCAGACACGATTGGGAATTAGATGGTTTTATGTTAGCCCTGGAATGTCACTGCTAATCAACACCTCACTCACCCATGTGATGCTGAACACATTGGGATCTACAGTGTGTTTACAAAATCCATCTATCATGCCTGTTCACACAGAATCTCCAAGGCTATTGAAGCAATCCACATTTGAATTTCAGGGGTTTAGAGCACAAAACTCCTTTCAGCAACTATGAGATCAGTCATAAACAACATTGTCTCCTGTCTGCACTAGTATTAGCCCAGTCCCTGCTGAAAACACCGTGAGCAGTACTCCACAGCCAACTGCAGACCACACTGTAATTTTCAATTGATCGGGGGAAATGACAAGGTAATATTTTATGTTAAATACACGTACAAAATGACCTTTCTCCTCCGTCACTAACACTCAGGACCTCCTTCCTCACTACCATTCAGGGCCCCAAACAGTCCTTCCAGGAGACGCGACACTTCACCTGTGAGACTGCTGGGGACATCTACTGCCTCCGGCACTCCCATTGCGGCCTCCTGTACATCGATGAGTCCTGACGTAGATTGGGAGATGGCTTCGTCGAGCACCTTCGCTCCGTCCGCCACAAAAAGTGGGATTTCCTGTTGGCCTCGCATTTCAATTATACTTCCCATTCCTATCCCAACACCGTGATGAGGCCACACTCAGTTTGGAAGAGCAACACCTTATATTTCATCTGGCTTGCCTCCAATCTGATGGCATGAGTATTGACTTCTTAAACTTCTGGTAATTGCCCCTCCACACCTCCTTCAAGATTCCTCATTCACACCCTCTCTTCTTACCTGTCCATCATTCCCCCTCCTCCCCTTTCTTCACAGTATTTTGTCCGATCAGATTTCACCCCGTTTTCCAGCCCTTTATCTCTTCCACCAATCAACTTCCCAGCTCTTTACTTCAATCCCCTCACCCTCCCCGTTTCACCATTTTGTACTTCTTCCTCTCCTCCTGTTATTCTTATTCTGACTTCTCCCTTCCTTTCCAGTCTCTGAAGAAAAGTCACAGCCCGAAACTTTGACTGTTCACCCATTTTCATAGGCACTGCCTGATCTGCTGAGTTCCTCCAGCGTTTTGCGCGCATTGCTCTGAATTTCCAGCGTCTGCAGAATTTCTTGCGTTTGTGATTTAGCATCACCTCTGCTTTCCATCCTCAATTCATCTCGTATCACATAATGTCTAATATCCTTTCGCCCGCACTATCATTCTCAGTTATCATAGCAAAGGAGCTGATTTGTAGTGCTTGCTTTCTTTAGTTATTCTCACTTCAGACATCATTTTACCCCTCTGATTTAGGGGGTATTCAAAAGTTGGCTGATAACAGTCAGAATACTAAAAGATGAATTTAAGTAGAATGGATAGACTTTTTCCAGGAGTCCCACAGTATCCTGCTTACTTTCCAATGTGACTGAAAGCATTGTGCTTTTAAAAATGCAGTAACCCATGAAAATTGCTTCCAGTAGTACAAGATCCAACCCCTCACTGCATCCATAATGTAATATATACCACCCTCTATTTTCAATTTATAATGCCTTCCTTACTCACTAGAGTCCTGCTAATATTTCCAATTGCTCAATTCCTAGGAACTATCTTTCACTTCAACTTTCCATCATGTCTACAAATGTCAAGCGGTGATTCTTTGCACTAGTTTTCTTGTTCTGTCAGTGTTCCCTTCATAATCCTCAGCCATGTTCTTCAGGGAATCAAAGTTGAATCTGATGGTGATGTACTGATATGAAAATTATTTCCCTTGCATGTTGGGGAGCTGTTCTTCCCTGCCAATATATGCCATGATCCTCCATTAGCATTCGTTAGTAGCGACAGTGCAGTCTTATTATTAATATTTTCCTCCGTTTGCTGAAGTGCTATTTTCATATTAAAAAAATGCAGGATACAGTTGGATGAACAAACTTTGACATTTATACCAGTTAAAGGGCTCATTAGATGCTTGCGAAGCATTAAAGGATCATTACGGGAATGCATGGCGATTAGCTTCTAGTTTCTTGTTGCTGCTAACTAAATTGCATTCTCAGGAAATAACACTTTTCATAGCAGTGTGCTCCTTACAGAGTCATTAATTATGCTTTAAATGGGGGCATTTGTCATGAATTTTGTTGAAAGACCTTTTTTTGTCTTAAATAACTATTTCCCAAAATCCACAATATAGAAAAAGTGAGCCTGGTGAAGTAACTCAGTGCGAAATCCATTCCTTCTATCGCACTATTTTGATATCCACAATACCGTCTTCAAAACTTTAACCTCTCCACTTTCTGCTGGAGATGTACCATGCTGCTCTCAAAAGCAAGGGGTTTGTATGAAGCATGGCTGGTTCACAGACCGTTTGGAATACATACAATAACAAAGGTTACCAATACCATGAGAAATGCTTCTCTCTCTGACTGGTTGTCTCGTCATTTTCCCTCCCCTATGAAATATGCATATTTACCTTTGTCGTCCATGCAAACTCAGTATTGTATGGCTTGTTTGTTTGTTTTTCTGTACGCGCGTGTTTGTTGTGTTTATCTTCTCATTTGTCCCGGGTGCCTGAAAGATCGATTTTTGCTTGTCTCAGTTTAATACATGCGTGTGTGCAGTGAAAGTGCGGTCACACCAGTCAGTAATGTGATGGAAGCTCTCAGAGTATGCGAGTTGAAATAAAGCTACCGAACAGCTGAGCGTTTCAATAATTCATGTTGGCAATATGACTTTTTTATGTAAATTCAGTGCATTAACCCTCTATTATAATGATGGACGACAGATATGTGGAAGGGTGCATCAGTATGAGCCACTGCATAGGAGTCATAAAGGCAATGTTGATTATTTTATTGTTGTGTTGCTGGAGATTTCATACAGTGACAAAGCTTTCACATTCTTGTATGTCAAGCATTTTCATTTTTATTTTGAACTGCTATCTCCTAACAACATTATCAGGGAAAACAAACTTAACCGGTGTCTCACTGTTAATCCAATACATTTTTAAAATATCAAAATAAAAATGTAAGAATTTAAATAGCCAAACTGAATTTCAGATGGTTCATATCAATAGTAATCTGCTTCAGATATTTTTTGAACTGAAGTTGGAACGTCCATTTGTGAACCTAGGGTTAATCAGGGTAGACTGTTTTTTAAATGATAAAATCTGTATTTGTCGGGATTTCCTTACACACGAACCTAAGACCATACTACACAAAACGGTTACGGTAGCTCCATTTCACAAATGACTATCGGTCAACTTAAAGACTGTGTTCTAATTGCCATCATCATGCTTAGTCCTGGCTCCTTGCTTTGCTCTCCCCTCCCCCTCCGTATGAAGATGGTTAGTCAGTTGGATCAAAATCTTTGTGTAAACATAAAAATCGAGTGGGATGAAATCCTGGGAAATAGCAAACATCACACCTCACGAGGAGTGTGAAGCAGTGTTAGATTTTCTCAGCCAAGGCCAGAATGGTGCTGAATTGGAAATGTAATTCAGTGTTGCTGGCTCCGGCTTCAGTAACGTGGGTGCTAGCTGCCAAATTTAATGCAAAAAGTTCAAAAGACCTTCGTCTTAAAAAATCAAAGCTTTGCATGATGTTGTCAAAGACATTGCAACATCCTCCTTTCATGAGCAAGTTTTTGGATGGATTAAGTGTCTTATTATCTTGAGGGAAGCAACGCAAGAAAAAAATAACCCTCTGGAGGAAGTACCAGCAAATGAATCTGGCAACAGGTTAATTCATCTTTGAGTGTGTTACTTTAAGAAATCAATATCTTATAAAAATGATCACTTGCATTCTTAAAGGATCATTAATATTGCCATGGGATGTGGAACTCACTTAATTTTAAAGGGAATTAGTCCTAATTTCCATTTTATAAAATCTTAGGTTATATTCAGATTCAGAGCATAAGCCAATCAAAGTGACACCAATTGTGGGCAAAGATCAAGGTGCAAGGATATAAATAATATTTGATTTTAGAAGCGAAAGGAGAACATGAAGGGAAACTCCTGCACTCACAGGGCTGTGAGAGTGTGGAACAAGCTGCCAGCACAAGTGGTGCATGCAAGTTCGGTATCAATGCTTGAGAGAAGTTTGGATAGGTACTTGGATGGCAGGGGTATGGAGGGCTATGGTCCCCAGTGCAGGTCGATGGGAGTAATTTAAATGGTTTGACTAGATGGGCCAAAGGGCCTGTTTCTGTGCTGTTCTTTTCTATGACTATGAAAAAATGCACAAGTTATCCAGAGATAGAAAGTAAAATGTAAAAAAAGGAATTAAGTGATTACATATATTTAAAAAAACTGTTCAACATTTATTGTAATAGCAAGATGCCATGGAGACAAACACATTCAGAAGATTCCTACAAATGCTCATCATCCTTCAAATGCCTATTATGAATTAACTTCATTGACTAGCTTGCTTTTGAGTATTTTTTAAATTGTCAAAAAAAAACGTACAGTCAAACAAGCTGAAACACTGCGGATTTCACAGTATGACCAGTAAGATACTAGAAACACATTATACCACAAATTTATGCCACTGCATGGTGGGTGCTTCAGCTGAGGCGGTGCAAAAACAAATTCATTTAAGAAATAATTGGTTGGCACAATTCTAATGTTTGGTTCAGAATTTACACAACAGTGAAGATGATGCACGTAAGCCAGTGCCATCACCAACCAGACACAGTGTTTGCTGCTAGAGGCCTGGCTAGTCTGTTCTGCATACCAGAAGCAATAATTTAGATTGTGCTGCTGTCAAGGACCAACCCCCCAGCCCCTACCCCTCCATTGTTCTGTCACGTTAGAGAGCGCACAGATGATTTACATTAATAACTGTTGGGATTGGTCCTTTTTCTTCCACTCCCTCAGCATTCAATTTGAAGTACAGTAACATTGGCATATTCCATCAAGCCTGCTTGCTTATGAATGGGCTGCATGTAGGAGACATGTAAATTCCAGACAGCTCTTAGTGCCTGGATAGTGCTTTTGTATGCCACTATACATCATCCCTAATTGGTCAGGAGCAGAATAATAATTTTTAGAATATCAGCAGTACACACCTGCATGTCTCAATAGGGTACTGAAGTGTCAAAATAAACACCTAAAAATGATCTACTAAAACACAGGTTTACACATTTTTTTTATTGCTTGTTCACCACCAATTCTCGGCAAATGTGCATCCCCTGTATGTGCATTACAGGTAAAGTGGGTGAAGGATTTACAGGCAGGCCCTGGTTTCATCCTAACCATTTAAAACCCCATCACTCATTTATATGTAAAATCAATCTATTTCCATCCAGCGTGAGCCACGGGGAAATTGTCTGCTTTGCCTGCCTGCCTTACCCCTGTGTCAACATGTCAATTCACAAAGTCACAATGCCTCCCATTCACAATTTGTTGATTTCACAAGCGGAGGCTTTTCGTGTTTACCCTCACTTTCCCACATTTAAGTGGTCAGATCCTGGTTTGAAAATTTCCTATCTAAAAGTTACCGCGGCATACAAGATGGGGAGATATCACGGCAGATTCAGCCTTGTCAGCATCCAAAGGCACCTTGTTTAACATATTTATGATGCAGTTGACCACACCCTCCCCAGCCACCAGCTCATCTACTCTTTGAAATATAGAAACACAGAAAAAGATAGCACAGGAAAAGGCCCTCCTGCCCACCTTGGCCAGGCTGACGATGATGCCAAATTAAACGTCATGTACTATACATTGTGCGTGTCCCTCTATTCATGTATCTGTCTAAGTGTCTCTTAAACGTTTCTCTCATCTTTACTTCTACCATCTCCAATGGCAGCACGTTCTGAGTACCTAACAATTTAGGGGTAAAAAGCTTTGCCTTGCATATCTCCTTTAACTTACTGCCTCTCAACTTAAAGCTCTGCCTGCTGGTATTTGACTTTTCCACCCTGGGAAAAAGGCTCTTTCCATCTCATAATATCAGACACTACTGATATTAGAGACTGTTACCTCTCAACCTCAAAAGCTCCAGAGAAAGCATCCAAGTTTGTCCCATCTCTCCTTAGCTGATACTCTCAAGTCCATGGTGAAACTCTTCTCCACCTTCTTCAAAACCTCCACATCCTTCCTATAATGCAACAACCAGAACTGCAAACAATACTCCAGGTACGACCATAAGACAAAGGAGTAGCCATTCAGCCAATCACGTCTGCTCCACCCTTCCATCATGGCTGATTTATTTTTCCTTTCAATCCCAATCTCCTGCCTTTTTCCAATAACCATTGGTGTCCTTACAAATTAAGTACCTATCTACCTCTGCTTTAAATATTCCCAACGACTTGGCCTCCACAACAGTCAGTGGTAATGCATTCCACAGATTTAGCATCCTCTGGCGAAAGAAACTCCTCCTTACTTCTGTTCTAAAGGGACTCTATAAGCAAAGTCTTAAACAGCTGCAACTTGACTTACCAACTTTTATACTCAACGCCCCAGCCAATGAAAGAAATACTCCATTTGCCCTCTTTACCACCCTATCCATTTGTTTTGCTAATTTCAAGGTGCTAAGGACTTGCATCCCAAGATCCCACTGTACATTAGTTCTCCTAAGAGTTTTGCCATTTGCTGTATGCTTCTGCGTTTGACATGCCAAAAGGCATCATTTCTTACATGTCGAGATTGAACTCTGCTTGGCATTTCTCTGCCCAACCTTCCAATGGATTTATATCAGGCTACATCCTTTGAAAGCCTCCCTTGCTATGCACAACTCCCCAAATTCTGTGTCATGTATAAACCTCCTAATCAGGCCACCTACATTTTCGTCAGAATCTTTAATACATGTAACAAACAAATACAACTTTAGAGGAAAGAGAAACAAGATTTTCAATTTTATATCCGTTGGGACATCAACACTTGGCAGAAGGGTGCCACTTGGGAGTTTCTTTTGGATAGGTAGTGTGGACAACACAATATACGAGTGTTACTAAATTCCATCACATTAAGCCCCCAAAGGATCATTGGCCCAGAAGTTACCACTTTAAATTAAGCTTTATGAATAATATACAGGTTGGATTGCTTTCTCTGTTCTCATTCTAGTTTCTCAGATGTTATTCATTGGAACACAGACAAAATAATCAGCACCAATTTATAAGCAAGCTATTTGGTCACTAGACACCATGGTAGAAATAGAACCCATTGTCACTCAAACGTTACATATGTGCATATCCAAATGGACAATGGGAATCTCAGTGTGAGTACGTCCATCATGAAAAATGAAGACCACCGATGTCTTTGGGTGTCAGTGGTCCTCATTGCTCACGAGATGACTGGTGAGTCTAATCTGGGTTGGGAAGTACCCCCACACATGGGGCAAGTGTGTGAAGGTTCTGCAACTGATGTGCCTGCTGCTCATTCTTTCCACTGTTGTTGTTTCCTTTTTCCAATTCTTTTCAGTTTTGGTGGCACCTTTATTGAGAAGGCTGTGCCAGGATGAGTGATTCAAGGCTGTGTGTTCCCAACAAGTGTAACAGATCTCAAGGGCTTTGAGCAAACTTTTGAGCAAGTCCTTCAAATGTTGTCACTGACCATCACAAGGGCACTTCCCTGTGGATAGTTCTCTGAAGGACAACAGCTTAGGGATGTGATCGTCTGACATCCTGATGACATGGCCTGCCCACCTGACTTGATGTTTCATCAGCAGTGTGTGGGTGGTGGTTATGTCTGCTGCAGACAGGACTTCTGTGTCAGGAATTTGGACTTGCCAATTGATCTTCATGATCTTCTGTTAGCATGACAAGCGGAAGTGGTTCAGTCTTCGCATGTTTCATGTACACAGTCCATGCTTCACACATGTAGATAGGAAGATAGCATGGTAGGCTTACAGCTTGGTCTTCAGAGAGATTCCTCTTCACCCCCCTGCCCCAGACAAAGTCATGTGGTCTCACAAAATTGGCACTAGCCTTGGTGATCCTGCAGTTGACCTCGTCGTCAATGTGAACTGCTCTTGTGAGGGTGCTGCCAAGCTACATGAATTCGTAGACTGCCTGGAGCTGCTGGCCGTTCACCGAGATGGATGGCTCCACATAAGGTTGATCTGGGGCTGCTTGGTGCATGACCTCCATATTCTTGGCACTGATGGTGAGACTGAAGTTGCACGTAGAGTGGAAAATTTGTGGGTGATGACTCAGAGCTCGCGTTGAGAGTGCAGTCGTCAGTGAACAGGAAGCCTCTCAGCACTGTCTCTTTGACGTTAGTAACAGCTTGAAGCCCGCACAGGTTGAACAGCTTGCCATCCATCCTGTGGTTGATGTGGATTCCAGGAGGGTGGGCACCAGCATGCATCCCTACTTGACCCCATTTGTGACCGAGAAAGCAACAGAACAGTCACCATCATCGAGCACACCGGCTGACATCCCAACATGAAATGGCTTGACCATGGTGAAGAATCTATCAGGCAACCAAACTTCACCGTGATCTTCCATAATCCCTCTCGGCTCACAGTGTCAAAGGCCTTGGAAAGATCAACAAAGGTGGAGTGGAGCTGTCTGTACAGCTCCTGGCGTTTTTCCTGGAGTTGTCTCAAAGCAAAGATCATGTTGATAGTTCCTCTTCTTTTCTTGAAGGTGCACTGACTCTCCAGGAGTTGACCACTTCTCAGATTAGCATTTAGGCTGTTTAGCAGGAATCTGGCTAAGATGTTCCCAGCTACTGAGAGCAAAGAGATGCCTCTGTGGTTATCATACACCTGATGGTTTCCTTTTCTCTTGTACAGGTATACAATGCGGAATCTGACCCTTTTCCCAGAGGGATTGGGAGAGCTCTATCAATTTACTGATGATGCGTTGTCCACTTATTTTGTAGACTTCTGCTGGTATAACATCTGCTCCAGGATCTTTGCCATTTGATAGCTGGCCTATTGCTTTCTTGACTTTCTCTTCTTGGGGAAGAGAGTCCATCTTATGTTTGATGTTTACTTGATGGAGACAATCAATTGCTTCCTTGTTTATGGTGAATGGTCTACAAAACACAAATTCAAAATACTCTGCCTACCTGTCCAAAATCTTGGCCTTCTCAGTGATGAGTGTGGTGTCATCTGCACATAGGAATGGCGAGGTCCTAGAAGGCTGAGGGATGTACAGTGTTTCGATAGCATCAAAGAATCTCTTGGAGTCATGTCTATCAGTGTAGTTCTGAATCTTGTCAGCCATTTTGCAGAACCAAGAGTCTTGCAACTTTCTGTGTTTGGCTTGAACTATTCTGTGTGTACTAGACCATAAGATATAGGAGCAGAAGTAGGCCATCCGGCCCATTATTGGAAAATATTGTCTTCTTGAAGGTGCAGGAAGGATCATTTTGATAATCTCTGTGTAGCCTGTGCTGTTCCTGTAGAAGAGCTTTTATCTTCAGGTCATTCTCATCAAACCATTCTTGGTTCCTCCGAGTTGTATTGTCAAGCACCTCGAAGGAAGCAGAGTGAACACAATCTCTGAAAGTAATCCAGTCTTCTTCGATATGTCCTCCAAGATGAACATCAACAAGCTGTGACTGAAGGCTTTTAACTAGGTGGTCTGCAGTAGTACCAGTTTTCAGCTTGCTGACGTTGAGCTTCTTAGCAAATTTCCTTGCCTGTGGATGTCATTTGTGTTGGATGTGGATGTTAAGTTTGGAACCAATTAGATGGTGGTCTGATCAGCAGCCTGTGCCACACATGGCTTTGGTCACTCTGATGCGGTATCTGTCACATCTTCTGGTGATGATATAGTCAACCAAAATCTTAGATGAATCCAAGACATCTTGTTACGGTTTGGCAAGCGGAAGTCTGTGCTGGTGACGATGAGGTCATACATTACAGATGTTTTCAGAAGAAGCAGGCCATTGCTTTTGCATTTGCCTACCATGTAGTGCCTTTGGACCATCCCAGATATTACAGTCTCTTCCAACTTTAGCACTGAAATCTCCAAGGACAAGAAGCCTGAATGACCTTGGTAGGGTTGCAATCAGGGAATCAAATTCTCCATAGAATTCGTTTTTGGTTTTCTCTGGATTGGTCATCATTGGGCCATAGGCGCTGATCAGCATGATGTTGCATTTCTGCCTCAGGGGTAGATGTATCATCACTAGATGAATATTAAATCCTTTTGGAAGACTGTTAAGCTTTCAGACAAGGTGCATCTTGATAGCAAGTCCTCTTTCTACTTTGCAACATCCAGTGCTGCTGCATCCGCTCCTGAAGAATGTATAGCCACCACCAGCTCCGGTCAGTTGGCCTTCATTGGCCTGGCGAGTCTCAGAAAGAGCTGCAAGGTCAGTCTTGTACTTCCACAGTTCTCTTGCTACCAAAGCAGTTCTTCTTTCTGAGGTCTGTCAGACTTGATATTGTCCATTAAGGTTCGCACGTTCCATGTGCCAATTCTGAGCGGTGTCACTTCTGTTCAATTTCTTTGATTTTGATCGTTGAAGTGCGATCCCTGCCAGCTGTGGTTTACTGACCAGCATTGAATGAAGCAGATAGTGTTTTGGGCACCTTTTCTAGCCTCTTCCTCATACTGTGGATGTGAGCAGTGTGGTGCGGAAAAGTGCTGCTCATTCGCTCAGGTGGCTGCCGAGCTTCGCTGCTATTTTGGTCAACGAGAAACAACCTGTTGTCTTGAGCCGCCTGCGTGCAGGTCTGTGGCTTCAGCATCCAGTGTACCCTCAGCCGCTGCTTCGCCACTCACCCATTGCCACAGGACTTGGATTTGAATGTCGTGACTTGCACGTGAGTTTGGTTAAAGGGAGAGGGAGTCGTGCAGGTCGTCAACCTCACTCTCTCACCTGAGTCTATCTGCATTCAGTGGCAAGACAAGAGTCAAGATGCCTGGAGCTAGGTGAAGATGAATGACAAGCGTGTTTTGCCCCGCTCTTCGCGCTCCACAACGCGTGCTGGGAAACGCCTTCCTGCTGTTAAACCAGCTGGAGATTTCCTCCGCACAGTCCACTGAATCCAGTCTTCAAAAAAAAACCCTGAGGGATACTCTCACCTGGGTTGGCCAGCCAGTTAAAGCCATTGTCCACGGTGTGGCTACTGTCACATGCAAACAGCTTACTTGGAGCCACGGGTAAGGACTAAATGTGGAGGAGCTGCCTTGGAAGGTATGGCAGGTCTTCACACCACAGGTGCTACCCCTCCTGACACCCCATACATCCCATTTTGGGAAATCCAAGTATAATAAGCTCTTCAGGATCATACAGTGAGCAGGAGAGCACAGGGCTCCGAGGTTTTTAGAGCATGTGAATTGGTTAATTGTTGTTTAGCAAGAGTCCTTAATTGTTTAGAGCTCCTTGTGCTTTTCTTGAGTGACTCGCTCTTAATAATGTTGTCTCCTGCTGCTTCTGATTGGCTCAGGAATTCCACGTAGCTTGTTTTATGTAAGCAGACGCCTGATTAGCTCTAATCGTGGGGTCCAGTTTTGAGAACGTTACATCTCACAGTGTCACTCAGCTGAGCCATTGGTGGTCTTTTGGAATTCTTAAGAATAAGCTTTGGTCACCACCTCTACATCAGAGTATTGAGGCCTTGGCAGAGAAAAAAAAAGGAGGTGCTTAGCAGGTTTAAGCTGGTGGGAACAAATGAGCTGTTTATGGAGTATAAGAAATGCAAGACAGACTTTAGAAAGAATTCATGAGGGATAAAAGAAGGCATGAGGTTGCCCTAGCAGACAAAGTAAAGGAAAATCCTGAAGGACTCTACAGATATTGTAAGAGCAAAATGATTGCAAGGGACAAAATTGGTCCTCTGGAAGATCAGAAAGGTAATCCACGTGTGGTGCAAGAATAGTACTCAGGCGATGGGCACAGAATCTATAGAAGTGAGATGAAGCATCATCAACATCATGGACTCTTTACAGATTGCAGAGGAAGTGTTTGCTGTCTTGTGCCAAATCAGGATGGATAAATCCCCAGGGTCTGACAAGGTGTTCCGTCAGACCCTACAGGAGGCAAGTGCAGAAATTTCTGGGGGCCGAGCAGAGACATTAAAAATAACTATCATTTATAAACAGTTAATGAATGCTCGCATGTCGCCTAATGATAGGGTTCAACACATCTGGGAAGTAGGACTGCAACATTCACTTTCAGACAATCAATGGAGTAAAATTTATTATTTAGTCAATAATTCATCTATCTGCGCACGCCGTACCTTAATTCAGTTTAAGATAGTACACAGGCCTATATGTCCAAAGATAAATTGGCACATATTTTTCCTAATATAAGCTCTATTTGTGCTAGATGTAATGTGGAAGTGGCTACTCTAATTCATATGTTTTGGTCTTGTGTAAGCTTAAACAATTTTTGGACGGATGTGTTTGGAATATTATCTAAAGTTATAGGTGTGGATGTTCAACCTAATTCATTTACAGCAATTTTTGGGGTTATTCTGGAGGAAGCAAGCAAAGTGTTTGCTTCTGCTCAACATGTGATAGCCTTTCCAACTTTACTGGCTAGAAGAGCTATCTTGCTACACTGGAAATAATCTAATCCACCTACTGTTTTTTATTGGCTCTCCTCCATTATGTCATGTCTAAGCTTGGAGAAAATTAGAAGCTGGATACTTGATACATCCTTTAATTTTGAACAAGTCTAGCAACCCTTTATTCAATATTTTGACATGATTTAATTAATTAATTAATTGATTAATTAATTTTTCTTTATTCTCTTTGGGGAAAATCCTTATCCGTGAAGGTTCGGAGATGACTGGAAGGATGTTTTTACTTCTCTCTTTCTTTTTTTAAATTTTATCCTCAATTGGACTGCCCAATCTTTCTTTTTCCTTTCTCTTTTTTTGTTTCAGTTTAGTTAGTGGGTTTTTTCCCTTTATCAAATAAAATTTCCAGTCTTTTTTTTATGATTGCTATGAGGAGTTGTAGTGTTTTTTGACTATTGTATATATAACAGTGTAACATTTTACCTATCTGATTTTGACATTATATACTTTGTTTTTTTATTGTTGTTTATATGTCTTTTATATTATCTGTTTGCTAAACTCCTCTTCTGATTTGTATATTCTTTATTTAAAAATCAATAAAAAGATTGAAAAATGAAATAAAAATATCAGTGAAAGAAAAGGTACCACAGAATTGGGCAATAGCCATTCTTGTTCTGCTGTTTAATTAAGAGTTTAAATGTAAACCAGGAAATTACAGGCTGATGAGTTTGAAATCAGTAGTGGGAAAGTTTTCTAAAGGACCAGGTACATAAGTATTTGGATAGACATGGACTGAGTAAGGAGTTAGCAGGGTTTTGTGTGTGGTAGGTCATGTCGAACCAATTTTATAGATTTTTTGAGGAAGTAACCATGAAAGAGGATGAAGGAAAGGCGGTGGATATTGTCTGCATGGACTTCAGTAGGGCATTTGACAAGGACCCGCATGGGAGGTTGGTCAAGAATGTAGTAAATTAGCTTAGACAATGGCTTTTTTGGAGAAGCCAGAGAGTGGCAGTAGATGGCTGCACCTCTGACTTGAGGGCTGTAACCAGTGGAGTGCCGCAGGGATTGGTGCTGGGTCCTTTGATGTTTATCAACTATATCAATGGATGATAATGTGGCTAAAAGTACCAGCAGATTTGCAGACGACACCAAGATTGGAGGTGCAGTGGACAGTGAGGAAGGCTATCATGGCTTGCAGAGAGATCTGGATCATCTAGAAGAAAGGGCTGAAAAATGGCAGATGGAATTTAATGTAGACAAATGTACTTCAGTAAGACCAACCAAGATAGGTCTTACACAGTGAACGGAAGGTCACTGAGGAGTGTGGTAGGATAAAGTGACCTGGGAATACAGGTCCACAATCCAATGAAAGTGGTGTCACAGGTAGAAAGGATCATGAAAAATCTTCTGGCACATTGACCTTCATAAATCAAAGTACTAAGTTCAGGAGATGGGACGTTATGTTGAAGTTGTATAAGGCATTGGTGAGGCCTAATTTGGAGTATCGTGTGCACTTTTAGTCACTAGATGGGCCAAAGGGCCTGTTTCTGTACTTTCCTATGACTCTAATTCAGGAAGACCAGACCAAGGCATACAATATGTAAATTTTTGTACCTCATACTAAACTTGCTGCATTACAAAATTACTAAGATGAAGGGTTTTGACTATCCATTTCCCTTTACATCTGACCATCTGAGTCCCCCTTAGGAAGGGGAAAATGGCTAGGATTTGCATTGTCCAATTGAAAATGCATGTATCTCTACATTGGCATCTCTTTCCCTCCCCTTCCCCCTCCATCTATCCATCACTTGTACTCTCTCCCACTGTTTTTCCTCCCCATTTCCCTCCCTTTATTTCATGTTCCACCTTCCTCTCCAATCAGATTCAATTATCGTCCTGTTTGTTATTTCAGATGACAGCATTTACTGTCCCTCTTAGAATTATTTACTGGATCTGTGATGCCAGGGTATCTTTATCAACAAGGTTCAGAAAATGTTATGGCTACCTGGATCTCCCCATGATCAGCCATTGTAATTCTCCTTCCCATTCCCATGCTGACTTGTCAGTCCTTGGCCTTCTCTACTGCCAAGTTGAGGCTATGTGCAAATTACAGGAACAAAATTTCATTTTCAGCATGGCAAACTGTGGTGAACTACATATACCTGTCAGGACACGCCCCCTGCTGACTGCTCCTGTGGCCCCTCCCACTGACCGTGGCTCCTCCCGCAAACCCCGGTATAAGGGCGATTGAGGCCTGAGCCCGGCCCTCAGTCGCCAGGATGTAGTATGGTGGTCAACTACTGCTTGTTCTTTCTTCCAGTCAATAAAAGCCGATATCTCACCTTCACGTCTAAGAGAGAGTTATTGATGGTGCCTCAATTTTATTGACTGAAGGAATACTACACAGACTCCAACCTGACAACATGAACATTGAATTCGCAAAACTTCAATAATCGCTCCTTGTCTGCCCTTTCCCCTTTCTACCTCCTGATCCACCTGGCCAGAATTAATGGTAAGCAATCAAAAGAACAATTGGCTCTGTTTATTCCAGCAACAGTTGGCACAGAGCTGCCAGGAATTAATGAGGAGAAAGACTTGCCATCCTCCTGAAAATTGGGTTGGCTACAAAGCAATACAAAAGAATTATAATGATACATCATTGTCTGGTGCATGGAGAATGTGCACGTAGAGTGTGGCTGGGAGGATTGCGAAAATCAAAGCCACGTTCATAAAAGTGACATGTGTTCTGAATTGCCTAATACATCGAGTTCCCTCATACTAGCATATGCAGAAATGTCCAGGAGAAGGTGTGTAAACACAATGAATCCCAGACAGTAACAAAATAGAGGAGTTGGGGAAGATTATTCTAGTTTTTGTCTGTTCTTGATTAGAGCAGCTACATACATAATGCTAAATTGTATTGATTGTGCAGATATTTGTGCAGAACTATAGCCTGTATTTATTTCATTCTAAATGCATGCTTGAGATCTAAAGACCAAAAGGATATGATTAGACAATGGATGACATCTATCCTACACCTGCAGAGAAGTCATGTGAACATTTTCCCTTTTCTCAGCTTTAATGGAACTCACAAATGAAATCTGCAACATTCTATCTCAAATTTGGCCCAGGCAAGTCAATGTCTCGTCTTCAAGAGCACAGACTACAGCCTTAACATATGTGGACACCCTTTAGTTAGAGCACCATGTTCAGGTTCCACTGCGTACAGCTACCTCTAGTTTTCAGGTCTTGACAGAATACATCACTTGAATGATTATGTTGATCAGTAACAAACCAATCATTGGCTAGTACAGTCACAACTTGACAGTGAATTGTTCAATGTTACCATTAAATTCCATACGCTGTCAACCCCACATGTTAAAGGCATGTAAAAGACACTCTTTCAGCCCCACAAGGATAGGCCCAGTCGACACTCTACAGAAGCAGCTAAACCCCCTCAGCCTTATGAGAAGAGGACCTTCTCAAGAGTAGCTGATGTTTACCTGGAGAATGCCTTTGAAGATAGGCCGATGAACTGGAAAAGCATGAGTACGTTTAGATTCGCAGGGTGAAACATAATGCTAGCAAGAGTGAAATGCACAATGGTGACATTTAGTCTAATGCTAAATTGTATTGATTGTGCAGATATTTCTCAAGCATGCAAAAACTTGCAGGGTCGAGAAATAGGGGTGTGATGTAAAATTTAAGATGTTTTCCATTGGACTTGAGCTGAACATGATAATTAGAGTGTTGGGAATGGCAACCTAAGGGGGAACTTACGATAATCACAGAACAATATTCCACAGCTCTGGATTTTTCCTCAGAGTGTACTCCTGAGGCCTTCCCCATGAGTGGGTATAGCTGCAAGGCAGCAGAGGTCTGAGATGGGAGTTTTCCTTCTCCTAGATGAGCTTCTCAAGTATTATCCAGTGTCTGTGTTTGAGATGTCTCTTACTTTCCTGCACATCAGAAAGCACCTAACATTTTCCTGCCCAAGCCCTTTGGATTGTGGGCATGAACAAGATGGAGAAAACGACCATCAATAGGAAGAATTTGTAATGTTCAGTCTGATCTCAGTCTGATCTTTCACATAGACCTCTCAGTGACAACCCTGGTAAAAGAACATAGCTTATTCTAACTCCTCTCCACAGATTTTCTTCCAACTGAAGAAGAATGTTGACATCTGATGGAACATTTCCAAAGCTTTTGGAGATCCATTCTCATGAACCTTTATGGACAGGCCTTGGATCTAACCAGGGCAGCTCCTAAACCCTGTGTAACTTGTATATTGTATAGGGATTCTTAAGTGTGTTATAGCCAGGAGAGGAAGGCCAATAAGCTCTCGTGGCTTATTAAATGTTCACAATGCCGGACATCTTAAAAAGCCCCGGACAACCAAGTCCAATCTTAGCTTTCACATGTGGCCAGGTGGAACCATTTCTGCTGACAGGAAAAGGAGCAAAGGCAAGTTATTGGTGCTTCAAAATTAGTCGCTTTGGGCAAATGGAGCTCATCAGCTGTGGTTGGCAGCTCATCCAGGAGAAGAAAAACTCTGACCTCAAAGCTCCGCTGCCTTGCAGCGATACCCACTCATGGGGAAGGCTTTGAGAGCAAACTCTGAGGGTAAAGCCAGAGCTGGAGACCCTAAAGCAGTCCTATGTTGAATGGAATGCTGACTGGAGACTCCTGCAATGCCGCTGATGCCAAACTGTATTGATCTCTGCCATCCCTTCAGATTCATCAGCTGTGTGGAGACGGGGAGCCTGCTACACGTGCATCAGCTTGCTCTCCATATTGTCCTGGCCTGGTCTGCATATCACGTAGTCAGCTGGAATGCAAATCGATGTCGACGACAACCAACGGAGGGCCCCTTCCCCTTCATGTATAGTGTATATACAGCCTTGCTCCAAAACAGACAGGTTCCTGAGTTATCCATATAAAAGGATACTTGGTCGTCAGAGACTATTTGAGATGCACAGCATTGGGAGCAAATTGCCAGAATAGTGTTCAAGATACAGAAATGACCAATAAGTGCTTTGCGGTTATATGTTGACATGCCTTCCCAATAAGGTAGTGAGAAAGGCTATGTAAAAGAGCTTCAGCTTTGTTTCCTTAGCTGAACGTTAACCTTGAGGAAGAGAGCACGGAATGAGTAATACAGTGTTAGGCTATAAAGTGGGTGATAGGTTTGGTCAGAATTAAAAGACTATTTTGCATACAGGCGACTAACGAGATGGGAGTCTGTCATCTACCCATTATGTGATTGATGGCTGCTTGTCTGACTCACCCTCAGAGCCTTCGTTCAGAAGCTGTCTTCAGTCTGACTGTATCACACTATCTGATGTGCTCATCTATTGACATTTTTGGCCTTGTGCTCTTTGCTGTGATCTCAAACAGAATTCCCTGATTACTTCAGTCATCTCTCTCTGAGGAATCGCAGAAATTGTGCATGTGAAATAAATCCCAACGTATTAACTATTTCTATAAAGCCAAATCTATCCAAATCTTAGGTACAACCAGTATATCCAGATAAGATCATCTCCTATCTTGTGTATTTTTGGAGTTATACAGAATGACATTTGAACTCTGTATCCTATATCCTGGGCTCTTCCTACCTTCATACTTTTTTTTTGGATCTGTACCGCGAGTTCACTTTTCTAAATAGTAGGCACCGTCGGTCCCAGGGGATCATGGCTTTGCATCTCTGATGGACTGTGTCCTTTCTAGGGTCCAAGCCTGGGCAGGAAGATTTGAAGAAATGGCTGTTGCTCATGCAGTGGGTTCCCCCTCTCCATGTCGCTGATGTAGTCTCCAAGGGAAGGGCAAGTGCCAATATAGCTTGGCACCAGTGTCGTCACACTTTTCTAAATAGGTTCCAGCCTTCTCTCCTAACCTTGGAAGCTGCTTTTCACAAGAAGAGATTTAAAAGAAAAGTAGAACACAGATGTAAACATTTTACAATAAATGACTGCAGTAAACATGTACAAGCCTACGTTCTGAACTCATGATAAATTACTGCGTTAGCAGATCAGCTAATCAAAACTGCATAGAAGGCTTTGGATATCAACTAATTTTTTTTTAATTTTAAGTTGAATCATTTAAAGTCCTGTGACAAATTTTTGATGAAAGCAGAGTGATTTAAATTCCTGGGTGGGTCTGGTTAAAAAATTTAAAAGAACACCAGTTTGGTGATTATCAAATAATATATAATTAGAATTAATATAGGCCTTTTTGGACCGTTTTTGGAAATTTAGGTTTTGAGTGCTGCTAAATATTGATGGTGAGTGCCACAAATGAAAATTACTTATAAAACCTAGACTAATAAAAAATTCTTGGTTGGGTGAAGTTGTTCTCCAATCTTGGCAACTTACTTGCAAATGTTTCTTGGCCAAGTATTAGGCCTTTATACACATCACAATCAACAGCAGACTGATGAGGTCTCCTTGCACGGTTACAAAACGTTTGCAAGCAAATTGCCAAGATTGGAGAACAAGTCAACCACCCAAGCTCCGCACCTTCTCAATTATTTCCAATAAAAATTTGTCTCTGAGGAAGGGAAATGATGGATTACATTTTATGTGTAACTTGTTATGTAACATATAATAAGTAACAGACAATTTCACTCTTAAAAGTTTAAACTTTGCCCTGATTCAATTTTGTAAAACCCTGGTTAGACCGCAGCAGGTGAATGTGTACATTGACACACTGCAAGAAAGCTGAAAGAAGATTCATCAGGGTGTTTCCTGAGCTGATGATTTGAGGTATGAGGAAATTCTGGATGTGACAGGTTTGTTTTCCCTGCAGCGGATGAAGCCAAGGGTTGCTTTGAAAATCAGGAGAGGCATAAATAAGGTAGATGGTAAGAGGCCTATGAAGCCTACTGGTCTTTAGAGCATAAGTTGAAGGTAAATGGCAGACAGTTTACAGAAGATCTGGGGGAGATTTTCACTTATAGGATGGTTGGAATCTGGAATGCTCTTCCTGAAGAGGTGGTTGAAGCAGAAACTCTCACAGCATTAAGAAGAGTTCAAACAAGCTGCTAATTTACTGAAGTATAAAATGCTACAGATGAGGTGTGAGTCAGAGTCAGAATCAGCTTTATTATCTCCGGCATGTGACGTGAAATTTGTTAACTTAGCAGCAGCAGTTCAATGCAATACATAATCTAGCAGAGAGAGAAAAAAAAAGAAATAAAATAAAACATAATAATAAATAAACAAGTAAATCAATTATGTATATTGAATAGATATTTTAAAATGTGCAAAATCAGAAATACTGTATATTAAAAGAAGTGAGGTAGTCTCTAAAGCTTCAAAGTCCATTTAGGAATCAGATGGCAAAGGGGAGGAAGCTGTTCCTGAATCACTGGGAGTGTGCCTTCAGGCTTCTGCACCTCCTACCTGATGGTAACAGTGAGAAAATGTTTCTCAGGTGCTGGAGTTCCTTAATAATGGATGCTGCCTTTCTGAGACACTGCTCCCTAAAGATGTCCTGGGTACATTGTAGGCTAGTACCCAAGATGGAGCTGACTAGATTTACAACCTTCTGCAGCTTCTTTCAGTCCTGTGCAGTAGCCCCTCCATACCAGACAATGATGCAGCCTGTCAGAATGCTCTCCACAGTACATCTATACAAGGTTTTGAGTGTATTTGTTGACATACCAAATCTCCTCAAACTCCTAATAAAGTATAGCCGCTGTCTTGCTTTCTCTATAGCTACATCAATATGTTGAGACCAGGTTAGATCCTCAGAGGTCTTGAAATGGAGGAACTTGAAGCTGCTCACTCTCTCCACTTCTGATCCCTCTATGAGGATTGGTAAATGTTCCTTCATCTTACCCTTCCTGAAGTCCATAATCAGCTCTTTCGTCTTACTGATGTTGAGTGCCAGGTTGTTGCTGCAGCACCATTCCATTAGTTGGCATATCTCGCTCCTGCAAGCCCTCTTGTCACCACCTGAGATCCTACCAACAATGGTTGTATAGTCAGCAAATTTATAAATGGTATTGTGCTATGCCTAACCACACAGTCATGTGTATACAGAGGGTAGAGCAGTGGGCTAAGCACACACCCCTGAGGTACACTAGTTTTGATTGTCAGCAAGAAGGAGATCACCAATCAGCACAGATTGTGGTCTTCTGGTTAGGAGGTCAAGGATCCAATTGCAGAGGGAGGTACAGAGGCCCAGGTTCTGCAACTTCTCAAACAGGATTGTGGAAATGATGGTATTAAAGGCTGAGCTATAGATGATGAACATCATCCTGACATAGGTGTTTGTGTTGTCCAGGTGGTCTAAAGTCGTGTGGAGAGCCATTGAGATTGCGTCTGCTGTTGACCTATTGTGGCGATAGGCAAATTGCAATGGGTCCAGGTCCTTATTGAGGCAGGAGTTCAGTCTAGTCATGACCAACCTCTCAAAGCATTTCATCACTGTCAATGTGAGTGCTTCTAGGCGATAGTCAGTAAGGCAGCTCACATTATTCTTCTGGTATACTTGTTGCCTTTTTGAAGCAAGTGGGAACTTCTGCCCGTAGCAGTGAGAGGTTGAAAATGTCCTTGAATGCTCCTGCTAGTTGGTTGACATAGGTTTTCAGAGCTTTACCAGGTACTCCATCAGGACCTTCTGCCTTGCAAGGGTTCACTCTCTTTAAAAAGAGCCTAACATCAGCCTCTGAGACAGAGATCAGAGGGTCATCAGGTGCAGCAGGGATCTTTACAGCTGTAGTTGTGTTCTCCCTTTCAAAGTGGGTATAGAAGACGTTGAGTTAATCTGGCAGTGAAGCATCACTGCCATTCATACAATTGGGTTTTGCTTTGTAAGAAGTAACGTCTTGCAGACCCTGCCAGAGTTGCTGCACATCTGATATCACCTCCAACCTCATTTGAAATTGTTTCTTTGCCCTTGAAGTAGCCCTCCACAAATCATACCTGGTTTTCTGGTACAGGCCTGGGTCACCACACTTGAATGCCACAGATCTAGCCTTCAGCAGACGACGTACCTCCCGATTCATCCACGGCTTTTGGTTTGGGAATGTACAGTAAGTCTTTGTAGGCACAAACTCATCCACACAGGTTTTAATGAAGTCGGTAACAACTGCAGCATACTCCTCCAGGTTTAAAGATGTATCCCTGACTGCAGTCCAGTCCACTGATTCAAAGCAGTCCTGTAGGCGCTCCTGTGCTTCCCTTGTCCAAACCTTCTTGATCCTCACTGCTGGTGCTGCAGTCTTCGGTCTCTGCCTGTACTCAGGGAGTAGAAGTACAGCCAGGTGATCAGACTTCCCGAAGTGAGGCATGGAATAGCATGGTAGGCGTGGTGTAGCAATGGTTCAATGTGTTGTTTCCTCTGGTATTGCAAGTGATCTGTTGATGGTAATTGCTCAGTGCTTTTTTCAGACTGGCCTTCTTAAAGTCTCCCAAAACGATGGTGAAGGCGTTAGGCCGTGCTGTTTAGTGCAAATTGATCCCATTGTTCAGATCATCCAAAACCTGCTCGACATTGGCCTGAAGTGAAATGTAAACTGCTACCAGAATGACCCCAGAGAACTCCCATGGTAGGTAAAAAGGAGGACACTTTACTGCTAGATAGTCCAGGTCTGGTGAGCAGAATCGTGAGAGCACTGATATACTTATGCACCAAGAAAAGCTGATCATGAGGCATACTCCTCCACTTCTGTTTTTGAGAGAATCTATAGATCTACCCTGATGGTGTATCTATGGGATTGGCTCACATTTGATGTCACTATGTACACGTTAGGCCAAAGAACCCGTTTCAATGCTGAATCTAAACGAGAAAACATTTTTTAACTGCAGTTTAACAACGCATCAGTAGGTGATAATTTGAGTCAGAATCCGGTTTCAAAGATTCAAAGGTGTGTTTTATTATCAAATTATCTATGCAGCATACAACTCTGAGATTCATCTTCTCTAGAAAGCCATGAAATACAGGAAGACCATGGATGTCACTGAAAGACGTCAACACCCCCCCCCCCCACTGCCGCTTGAAAAAGAAAAAGAAACACAAGCTTGCAAACCCCAAACCCCCCAAACCCTCCCTTGCACAAAAACAGCACCTAGAACATCAGGCCCCAAACCCCCGAACCCCTCCTTCAAAAAATCTAACATATCGCCCACAAGGGGGAAAAACAGCGACAGTAACATTAAACCCCTAACTCGCGCTCTTGCACACAGAAAACTAACAGATCCCCCACACAGATAAACACCAGTAACATCCCCAACTCCTCCCTTGCATAAAACCTGACATATCACCCATAAGACCATCAAACCCCAAATGTCCAACCCACCAGTCGGTAACAAGAAAGAAAACTGAATGAGACCAATATAAAGTACATTCCACACCAAAAATAATGCAAGACAATAACATCATCAGCATATGCCATGAAATTTGTTGTCTTGGTGGTGGCAAGACAATGCAATACATAACAATAGAGAAAAAAACATGAAACACAGTAAGTACAGTTAAATTAAATAAGTAGTGCAAAAATAGAAATTAAAAAGTAGTGAGTACTGCTCCATGTCCATTCAAAAATCGATGGAAGAGGAGTAGAAGGCCGATAATGTAATTGAAACCTCAGAAAGATTTAAGTTGATTCCTGACTGGCTGAGTAACTTCTCTCCATGTTCCAGGGACGTGCTGATTCAGTGCTTTAGGACTGAGCATGACAGTAATGCTTGACGTTAGCTTACACTCACCATGTGAGCAAGTGTCATATATTCAGGTTCACTGCACTGCTTTCTCTTTTATGACAAGCAAGAGTGAGTCATGTTGTATTTTCATTTTCCTTACAGATTGAACCCAATTGCAACTTTTCTCTTTCATCTTGGAGGAATGTGTTACTGTGCCACCTTGTTGACTTTGGCCACATGTCACTCCATGACTCAACATAGTCAAACCCTGTATCTATTTTTTTTCTCTCCATTTGTTCATCTGAAGCACACAAATTTGCTGTCTTCCTTTTATGTCCCTTGTGATTTATGTATGCAGGTTATTATTTCCTCATGGTAATGTATTTCTTTGGTCTATTACTCCAACAAATCCAAATGGTGTTGACACACAAATCGGATCGTATTGTTTCTATTGATTCCCTCCACACCCTGAGTCCCAACTGCTTTTTTTTTCTGCTCCATTCTTCAAATTTGGCTGAAATAAGTTCAAATGCGCTCTGAGTCGTTTATGCATTGGTAATTTAACCGGCGTCTAACCTCTTAGGTAGTGAAGGTAGTGTTGTTCTGCAGATTAGCAAAAAAAGAAGTTCATCAATTGATACCTGAGAGTTAAGTCCATCACCCTGCACATTAATGGTGAAATAAGCATGTGTTTAGTGCCATCCCATTTTGTGAAGAGGTCAAAGAGAAATCACCAAAGCTGAGGATTGTTGTCTAAGACTAGTTATTCTGGTGAACCATGAATGAAGAAAACAGTTTGCAATTCTGTGATCGTGAGCTGCATGATGAGTCTTCATGAAGGGCCTCAGCCCAAAACATTGAGTGCTTACTCCCTTCCTTAGATGTTACCCGACTTGCGTTATTCCTCCAGTATTTTGTGCACATAGCGCAGTATACAATATGTTCTTCCTCAAACAGCTGCTTATGAATATTAAAAAGTTATCAGTCCCTTTCAGAATGGAACAATAATCAATATTTACACTTACAGTACAGATCACCTGGGTTCAATTCCTGTAGAGATCTTGTATGTTCTCCTCAGGACCATGTGGGTTTCCCCCAAGGTGCCCCGGTTTTCTCTCACATTCTAAAGATGTACTGCTTGGTAGGTTAATTGGTCATTGTGAATTGTCATATGATTAGGCTAGGATTAAATTTAGGGGTTGCTAGGCAGCACGGCTCGAAGGGCCAGAAGGGCCTACTCCACACTCAGTAAATAAATAAATAGATAAAATGTGGCCGGTGCACTTTTCTTCCAATACTTGCAGATTTTCTCTTTTAGTACATGCGACTCTGGTATATTATCTTGACATTAGACAGTGAAATATATTAAGTCTCTTGTAACTTAAAGGTGACTCTGCTCCAAAAGGTTAACCTGTGCAGGAGTACTGGCACATGAGTACTTTGTCAACTCTCGTTGGCTTTCCTCATCCATATGCAACTGAACATATGTATGTGAAAGAACAAGTTCGTTAAAAGTTTTGGCTCCTGCCAACTCTGCTTGTAGTTCCTGTGGAATTAGCAAAGGGTACCATTCGTCATCAATTGCCTGGTTTATGCCACCTTGTAAAAACTAAGTAGTCAAAGAAAAGTGCCTTAGGTACGTTGTAGTTAGTATTAGCCAGTAGCTCTGATTCTTCTTCATCAGAGTTCCATTAAATTTTCTTCCGCCATCTGGTTCTTCAGCATGTATGGTTTACACCTGTTGTTGATAAGAATTTGAAAAGAGAAAAAAAATCAGCTTCATTTGTCATAGGTACAATGAAATGGACAGTGAAATCCATCATTTGCGTCAAATCCAATCAGCAAGCATGTGCTGGAGGCAGCCCACAAGTGCTGCCCTGCTTCTGGCGCTGTCCTTGGCACTGAGACAGAGGCACTGACCGGCTTAGGGCTTCACGCCTGCGGGCTCCGCGATGATTTTCTCCGTTGTGTGCTAAACTGAGGCTGAGGCTGCGAGCTTGCTCCAGCTGCAATGGGCTCTATGTCTGTGGACTCACTTTCGTTCCAAGTGCGGTTGCTTGCTTTTATTGTTTGCACGATTTGCGTGCTTGCATTGGTGCTTTCTTAGTCTTTTTCTAATGGGTTCTTTTGGGTTTCTTGTTTTGCAGCTGCCAGTATGGAGGCAAATCTCAAGGGTGGATAATTTATATTTTGACTATAAATGTACTTTGAACTTTGACCATTGAACCTAGCATGTCAACCCCTTACACATACATTTTTGGTACGTGGGGGGAAACCAGAGCATCTGGAGGAAACCTATGTTCTCATGGAGAGAACATACAAACTCCTTACAGACAGTGATGGGAATTGAACCCCAGTCTTACAGCAGGTGTAAAGCACAGCACTGACTGCTGCAGTACCACCTCTAATTAAAACAGAAATTGCTGGCTTCAAATGAGCGACCTCCAACCTGAAAAATTAGTTCATTTTCTCTTTCCATGGATGCTGCCCGACCTTCTGAATGTTTTCAGGATTCTTCCGCTTCTATTTCAGATTTCCACCACAACATTTTTTTCAGTTGTAACCCTGAGCGGCCACCCTTGAACATTTTTGCACACTTTCTGAAGATTCCGCCTCAGTGTGATTTTGATGTTCCACGCTGGACACTTCTTTCTCGTCCAGCTTCTACTTCCTAGGCAATCCGTTCCCATTGATAACTGTGGTCAGCTACCACCCGTCAGCTTTAACTCATGAAACATTTTATCAAGCCTGAGGTCACTGAACTATCCACTGACCATACAACTAATTTTTTGTCTTGAAGCTGTTCTGCGTCTCTCTAATGGCATACAGCTCAATAGATCATTGTTCACAATGCTTCAGTGTAGTGCAGATTTATTTCGCGGTTACTTGCTGTGAGGAGGTCACATGACTTGAATTGCTTTGCTTGGGATTACACTTGTACCCTGCAGACATACAGGGTATTATTCAACAGTTAAAACCTTTTGCGGTTGAGTCACAGACTGTCATCAAGTAAAATTGCACAGGAATTGGCCTTTTGGCCCATCATGTCCTTCAGGATTGTAAAGAAGCTGGAAAAGAACTCGAGAAGGAAATCGGGGAAGCCAGGAGAGACCTCGAAGAGCGCTTGGCAAGTAGGATTAAAGAGAATCCCAAGGCATTCCATACATACAACAGGAGCAAGAGGATAATTGGGAGAAGGTAAGACCACTCAAGGATAAACGGGGTGGAACGCAATTGCTTGGACGCACAGGATGTGGATGAGGTCCTCAGTGAGTGCTTTACATCAGTGTTTAGCAAAGAGAAGTATGTGGAGGGTAGGGAGATCAGTGCTGAGTGTATTAGCATTCAAGGGCACTTTGAAAAATAAGAGGAGGTCGTGTGGCCTCTCTTAAAGAGTATTAAGGTGACTAAGTCCCCAGGACCTGATGAGATATGGCCCAAATTATTGAGAGAGGCAAGTGAGCCTTGACCAATATCTTCTTGCCCTCTCTAGCCTCTAGCGAGTAGCTAATGTTGGCCCACTGTTAAAGAAGGGAACCAGGGAAAATCCTGGAAACTATAGACGGGTGAGTCTCATGTTAGTGATAGGAAAGTTACTGGAGAGAATTCTTAGACAAATGGTTTATAAGCACTTGGAAACCATGGCCTAATTAGGGAGAGCCAGCATGGCTTTGTAACTGGACATGTAGTGTCTTACAACGTTGATTGAGTTTTTGACCAGGTGACAAAGGGGATCAATGAAGGTAGGGCTGTGAATGTCGTCTACATGGATTTTAGTAAGGCATATGACAAGGTCCCTCATGCATTCACCACCCTCTGCGTAAAAAACTTACCCCTGACATCTCCTCTGTACCTTACTTCCAAGCACTTAAAAACTGTGCCCTCTTGTATTAGCCATTTCAGCCCTGGGAAAAAGCCTCTGACTATCCACACGATCAATGCCTCTCATCATCTTATACACCTCTATCAGGTCACCTCTCATCCTCCACTGCTCCGAGGAAAAAAAGCCAAGTTCACTCAACCTATTTTCATAAGGCATGCTCCACAATCCAGGCAACATCCTTGTAGATCTCCTCTGCACCCTTTCTATAGTTTCCACGTCCTTCCTGTAGTGAGGTGACCAGAACTGAGCACAATACTCCAAGTGGGGTCTGACCAGGGTCCGACATAGCTGTAACATTACCTCGTGGCTCTTAAACTCAATCCCACAGTTGATGAAGGGCAATGAACCTTATGCCTTCTTAACCATGGAGTTAATCTGTGCAGCAGCTTTGAGTGTCCTATGGACTTGGACCCCCAGATCCCTCTGATCCTCCACACTGCCAAGAGTCTTGCCACTAATGCTGTTTTCTGCCATCATACTTGACCTACCAAAATGAACCACCTCACACTTCTCAGCCCAGTTTTGCATCCTATTGATGTCCCACTGTAACCTCTGACAGCCCTCCACAGTATCCACAACACCCCTGACCTTTGTGTCATCAGCAAATTTACCAGCCCATCCTTCCACACCTTCATCCAGGTCATTAGTAAAAATCACAAAGAGTAGGGGTCCCAGAACAGATCCCTGAGGCACACCACTGGTCATCGACCTCCATGCAGAATACTAATTTAAATAGTTCAGCATGACATTGTGGGCAGAAGAGCCTGTTCCTGAACGTACTGTTCTATGTTCTGTTGGTGCCTATACTAAACCCATTTACCAGGTGGTTTCACAACCTTCTCCACCTTGGAGATTCAAGCGCTCATCCAGACATCTTTAAATTTTTAGGCATTTTGATTTTTTAAAATTTGTAAATGTTTATCTTTCTCCACCATCTTTTCAGACTGAATATTCCAGATTGTAACCACTGTCTGGCTGAAAACATTTCCTCAGGTCCCCTTTCATCCTTTACTCGTCATCTTAAACTTATATCCTCCAGTTTTTGATGTCTCCTTTTTTGGGAAAGGTCTCTCACCACTCACCTTATCCATGCCCCAAAACTGAATTAAACTATGTCTGGGTGACTGGCATTTGTCACAAGTATAGCAACACTTCATCATTATTTCTGGTGCTGCTCACAACTGCTAGAATGATCAGGGTCTTCGTTATCCATACAGGCGCCTGAAATCACCCTGCTTTATGCATCATTTCAGACCTGCAATTGTGTCAGTTTTCCCCTAAGTAGCAGCCACGCAGCCTCTCACACTAGGCCACTTGATGTCATTGGATCGTTGACAACTCAGGAGGACTACGAGATGCTGTACCGGGTGAGTAGGGGAATTGGGGGCCCGCATCCTCAAGCACCTCCACACCATCCACCACAAGCATTGCTTCCCCATGGCCAAACATGTTAGTTCCCTTTCCCGTTTCAACACGTCGATCCATTGCCTCCTCTTGTGTCAAGATGAGGCCACCCTCAGAGTGGAGGAGCAACATCTTGCATTCTGTCTGGGTACTCGCCAACCTGATGGTATGAATATCAATTTCTCCTTTCAGTGAACAAATTCCCCCACCACCTTCCTCTATTCCCCACTCTGACCTTTCACTTCTCACCTGTCTATTACCTCCCCCTGGGTCCTCTCATTCCCTTTCTCATAGGGTCTACTCTACTCTCCTCTCCAGCCTTTGACCTTTCCCCCTCACCTGGTTTTACCTATCACCTTCCAGCTCGCCTCTTTCCCTTCCCCCCACTTTTTTATTCAGACATCTTCTCCCTACTTCTCATACTGAAGAAGGGTCTCTGCCCAAAATGTCATCTATTTGCTACTTACTCTTTTCCATAGATGCTGCCTGACCTGCGGAGTTCCTTCAGCATCTTGTTTGTGTTGTTGTACTTTTCATTTACATTTTGCATCGTACTCTATAACCCAATGGCATGAATATTAAATTTTCCATTTTAAGGTGACCTGCACCCTTTCTGTTCCCTTCCTTCTCCTCCTGGTCCATTCAGGTCCTGTCAGAAACATCTTTTTTTTTCCACAGACCAACACCCCCACCCCACTGCACAGCAACCCCTCCCCCACCCCCAACAAGCTTCTTTCTCCACCACTACCTGGATCTTCCTATTATTCACACAGCTCCATCCAATATCCATCTCCTTTCTGTTTCTTTTCATACTTGTTTCCACTCATCAGCCTCATTTCTTACCTGGTTTCACAATCTCCAGTCCCCTGTTACCTTCAACATATCATCTCCCAGCCTCTGTGGCTAGCTCCACCCCTCCGTTACCCACCTGACTTGACCTGCCTATCAACACCTCCTTACCTGGATCCACCTATCAGTCGCCAGCTCCTAACTCACCCCTCTCCCTCACTTCTCCTGACTGGCTGTCTCCCCTTTATAGTCTCAGTCCTGATGCCAGGTCTTGACGATCCCTTTGCTTTTCACCAATGTTGCCTGACTCACTAAGTTCTTCCTGCAGTTTGTTCCTTGCTTGAGATCCCAGCACCTGCAGTTTTTGCATCTCCATCTTATTTTTGTTTTCTTGGAGGCTGTTACAGTCATATTTACTGCTGACCATTGAACTCACCAAGCCCCACCTATTCCCCAGCCTATCCCACCCTCAATCTTGCATCATCTTCCAGCTTAAATAAAGTTTGTAAATCCAAAACTTAACTAATTAATATTATTTTTGGAAACCATGGCCTCATCTCTGATCATCCTCTATTTTAGGTCATTTTAAATGGTTATGCTTTATGTATATTCGTGCTTCTATCTAAAAACCAGTATGTCTGGTCTTTCTGCCAAGTCTCCTGATTCAACACTAATCTATTCTGTAGCACCTTATTGAAGGCTTTTTGGAAAACTGCAGTATTGTGCCAGGTGAGAAGAGGTAAGAGGCCAGAATGGGGAATAGAAAAAGAGGGGAAGGTGAGGGAATATTTTTTCACGACACATGAGGGATGATAAATCTGGTTCTGATATGGGTCTCTGTTGTAGTCTGAGATTAAGAATTGGGCTCATATTTGGGAAAAGAGGAAGGGAGAGGGGAGGGAGCAAGAAGCACCAGAGAGACACTCTGTAATGATCAATAAGCCAATTGTTTGGAATCAAATGACCTTGCTTGGTGTCTCGGGGCTGGGAGAGTCAGCACCCGCACCACCCCCTACTTTAAAACCTCATTTTCTGAATTATTTCACTTTAGCTGCCTGGTAAATAGGGAATTAAGGCCAATAATGTTCTGCAATTAAACATATCAAAGTGCCTCACCATCATTCTTTCTTACTTTGTCCAGAAGAAGCCCAAAACCCCAGCCGTTTATTCCTTCCATAGATGCTGCCTGACTTGCTGAGTTCGTCCAGTAATTTATGCTCGGTTATTTTATCTTGCCCATCCCTTGTCACCTCATTTTGGAATCCATATTTTCTTTCTTTCTTTACTTTAAATACAACAAATTTTATTCTATTTTCCTAATAATTTAATCTCATAAACAAATTTCTTCGGTTCTCATTTAGTCTCTTTGTCATTCCTCTGTGATGATTGTCGCCATGCTGTCCAATCATTTAGAGGATGCCTGCTTCCTTATCTTCAATTCATATTTAGCCTTTGTTTATCCTTAGTGCCTCATTACTATCTTATTAGTTCTTATATTTTTAACAGGACATGGTTTACCTGAATTCTGTTGAACAAAATTTTAAATACTTCCCATCGGTACACTTTGTTTGGCAATATTGTTGTCCTTTCTGTTTTTCCAAGTTCTATTCTTGGCTCCTATTTCAAAGTGTGAGTCTTTTATCTGGTTGTCATGCATTTGACTCTGCTTAATTTGGAATCTTACTTGGTTTGCTCATGACCCACTTTGTTAACGATCCACATGCTTTCTGTGGCTCGGGAATTTTCAGTTTGACTGACAGGATGCTGTGCAGAACTGGAAACCTCTAATTGGACAGAGAAATGCTTCACTATAAAGCTACCACATATTGTGAATGATTTTCTAATTAGATAGTCATACACCACAGATATTCCCATTTCAAGCTGCATTATTAATATTAATAGTGTTAACTGTTAATTACTGGTAGAGATGTTAAGTACTGGTGGCACTCCCATTAGTATAGCCATTTGTAGGTTTAACTCACAGCCCAAATGGGGCCAGTTGCTGAAGATGTTAATTGAGTATGACAATAGTAAGTACCCATTCAGTTCCTGTACACAGCCAAGTCTCCAATAATAAATATTTCATTTAATTACTTATTTATTGTATTTTGGTGGGGTTTTCATTTTCTGATGATTTGAATGATTTGTGACACTGACCCATAAATTTACCATCAGGTGAAGATAACAATCACTTGCTCTTCTCTCAAAGCACCACAGTAAGCATCCAGATTTTAAAAAAAACAAGTAACCATCATTTACTTTGGTAGATCTTTCATTTTTTTTTCCCCTTCTGTAAACAAAAGGTTAACTTGTGTGCTCCTTTTATAGGCATTGTTCAAAATTATTAGCATTTGCTGGAAAGTTGCTGTTGTTTGCTGGAACATTACTGTGTGCCCTAATTCTTGTGGATTATTTGTAACCAAACCTTCCTGCAAAAGCTATTGCTTTTCTGTACACGTGTTTCTACCAGTGTTTAAGTTAACGCTATCATGATTAGAAAGAAATTAACACAATGAACAAACCTATACTATTGAAGGAAAAAAATTTCTGAGTTTGAATTGAGCATATTTAAAGATGATTACTCTAAACATATTGAAGTGCTACCAAGATTGCGAGCAGGAATGTTGTAAATTTATCACACATCATCTTGTGTTTTATTAGTTTTATACTTGTAAACAATGTGTTTACATTATTAAATTTTAAAAGAATACGATGTGTTTTCCTTCTTATTATTGTTAACCTTACAGACAATGACAAATGCAGGAATAATTGCATGATGCAGACAGAGATTTTATTTAAAAGTATGACTTGGATTAAAATATACTACCTGGCAGAAGAAGTCGTCAACATAAGGGAAGTCTTATACATTTCTTGCTGAACATTACAGATCGGTATGCCTAATGAAAGCGGAGGAACTTGGAGGAGTTCAACTGATTGTGAATTGAATCTGCTAACACAGATGAGGGAGACAGAGTGGAGATACATCTCTACCAAAGGAGGTGTAAGGTGCTCCTTCCCTCCTTTAGCCTGCAGGTCATTCTTGGGCAAGGTGTTGCACCTGCTTACCCCCCGCCCCCCCGCCAAATCAGGGTCACATGAAGCCATGGGAGCAGGTGGTGGATGGATATCTGAATAGCTGGTACATATCACAAATCCTGCTTATGCAGCCAGTCTCTGAAGTGTATTATTAATAGCTGGGGTCACCCAACTTGTAAAGCCACATACCCAAAAGAAGGCAATGGCGAGCCAATTTTGCCTAAAGGAATCACGGTCAAAGACCATGTTCTCCTACGTCATACAACACAGGACATAATGATGAAGATAGTCTTTTGAGCTTGAACACCTCTCTGCGTGGAACTGCCGCTCACTGGCACACAGCAAGCTCAAAAGAGCACGAGAACCAGCACGGTCATCCTTTACAAAATGTGTAGTGATCTGCAACACCAGATAAAGTGAAGGCTCAAGAAATCTGATCCCAGGATCCAAGTGTTGGTACAGAAAAGACCTATTGCTTCAATAAAGCATTTAAAAACAAAATCCTTCACAAAATACTCCAAGAATTTGAAAATTAAACACCTTGGCAGCCAGGTTCCATGCAAATGCAGAGCTCCTTTATTAGCCAGTGGAAGGTGTTCTTGCAAATGGACCTCAAGCTGACCATCTTGAGGTTATAGAATATAGACATCAATCTTGGCATCACTATAGTTGCAACTTTAAATGTACTTACTTTACATTAGAATCATTCTGAAGTACTTTACTGAGATTATAACCTTGAAACCTAATCATGTAATCAAGTAAGCACTGTGTTTGCATTATCATATTTCTAAAAAGTCTTAAAGGGTGGCAAGATAGCACAGCAATTAGTGTAATAGTATTACAGAATTTTTTAAAGGCTATTATGTTAAAATTCTTCTTTGAATTGCAGGGAAGTGATGTAATAGATCTTTCTACCAAGACTTGGACCAGGCTTCGATTCCCATCTTTGGTTTCTTCCAGCACCCTAAAGGTGCACAGATAGGGTTAATGAGTTACGGACTTGCCATGTGAGTGCTGGAAGCACACCAACATTTGCGGGCTGCCTAGCCCAATCCTCACTGATTTGATTTGATGCAGACGACACACTTCACTGTACGTCACTAATCTAACCTTTAATCTGGTTGTAACTGGAATCAGATGGAATCATTTGGGTTTAGGTGAGCGATAAACGTGGGGCGGGAATGGAGTTGACAGCAGCTGTAGCATCCTCCTTGGACATTCCCTTAGGGTTAAGGGTGACTCACTTCTTCCCCAACTTTGTGGATTCTGAGGTGGCTAATATCAGAAGCATATACACTTTCACAGATGGGGCCGAAGGCACCAAATAGGGTTTGGGGGGGGGGGGTGTAGAGTATGAGCCGGTGAACTGCTTTTGATGCTGATGTGAGCTTCTGTTCCCCCGATCCGTGGATTCACTGTCTGAGTACTATTCCACTGGCCCTTTCTTCACTTCAAGTGATCATAGGTCAGAGAAAATGTGGCATTTCTTCAAGGAGGCTGTGAGCACCTTCCTGATTCTTCTGCCCCCTGGTAATCTCTTCTTATGATGAAGCTAATTTTTAATCTAGATTAAAGGTTAGATTCAATCATCATTTTTAAGAGTCTGTTGTTGGGTGTGCAGATAACGTGCTCTGCCCAATGGGACTCATGCGAAATAGCTGGGGTGTCAGTGTAGGAGATGAAGGCTCGGGGGAGGATGCTCACAACAGTTTGCTTATTCTTTCCTTGAAATGAAAGGGTTTTATAGAGACTGCATTGGTAATGTCTTTCCAATGCCCTGGGGCGCCCATGGTATGTAGTTCAGGTTTCAGTAGCAGGAGGGTAGGGATTGCGTCTGCCCAGAAAACCATGTTTTTCATGCCAAGCCTGATGTAATGAGGCTTTAAGAAATTGATCATGGTTAGAATCAACACCCGTCTCAGAAAGGACCTGGACCCACTGCAATTTTCCCATTGCCACAATAGGTCTACAGCAGATATGATCTAGTGGCTCTCCACACAAACTTGGATCACCTAGACAATGCAAATATCTATGTCAGGATGCTATTTATTAACTCTAGCTCAGCATTTAACACCATCATTCCTACAGAGCTGATCAAAAAGCTACAGGTCTTAGGCCTCTGTACCTCCCTCTGCAAATGGATCCTCGGCTTCCTAACTGGAAGACCACAATCTGTGTGGATTGGAAATAACATCTCCACCTTACTGACAATTGACATTGGCGCTCTACGGGGACGTGTGCTTAGCTCACTGCTCTACTCACTCCACACCCATGACTGCGTGGCTAGGCACAGCTCAAACAGCATCTATAAATCTGCTGTTGATTCAACCATTGTTGGCAGAATTTCAGATGGTGACGAAAGGGAGTACAGGAGCAAGATGTACCAGTTAGTTGTGTGGTATTGCAGCAACAACCTTGCATTCAACGTCAGCAAAAACAAAGAGCTGATTGTGGACTTCGGGACGTTTAAGACAAGGGAACACAAGCCAATCCTCACAGAAGGATCAGAGTTGGAGAGACTGAGCAGTTTCAAGTTCCTGGGTGTCAGTATTTCTGAGGATCAACATATCGATGCAGCTATAAAGAAGGCAAGACAGTGGCTATATTTCATTAGGAGTCTGAGGAGATTTGGTTTGTTACCTAAAACACTTGAGAACCTTTACAAATGCACCAAGCAGAGCATTCTGACTGGTTGCATCACCATCTGGTATGGGGTTGGGGGGGGGGGGGGGCACTATGCAAGATCAAAAAAAGTTGCAGCAATTTGTAAAATTAGTCAACTCCATCATGGGTATCAGCCTCCGCAGTATAAAAAGAGATATTTTTTAAGAAGCGGTGCCTAAGGAAGCTGGTGCCCATCATTAAGGACTCCCACCATCCAGGACATGCCCTCTTCACACTGTTACCATCAGGAAGGAGGTACAGAGGCCTGAACACAGATACTCAGTGATTCAGGAACAGCTTCTTTCCCTTTGCCATCTAATTTCTAAATAACATTGAACCTATGAACACTACCTCACTACTTTTTTATTTCTATTATTTTGCACTGGTTATTTTAACTTAACTATTTAACAGGATGTACACTTAATGCAACTCAGTTTTTTTCTCTCTATATATTTATCATATATTTCATTGTACTGCTGCCACTAAGTTAACAAATCACATGTCATATGCTGGTGATATTAAATCTGATTCTGATAAACTTCAGGTTATTTTCCCCAACTTTATCCAAAGTTTTATTTCTATATGTTGAAGATAATGGTAAATTTCATCATTAATGTTTGCCTGGTAAACTGCTAGATCAATCTATCTCCCAGTGGCCACGCGTTTTAATTCCACGTCCCATTCCCATTCTGATATGTCTATCCATGGCCTCCTCTACTGTCAAGATGAAGCCACACTCAGGTTGGAGGAACAACACCTTATATTCCGTCTGGGTAGCCTCCAACCCGATGGCATGAACATTGACTTCCCTAACTTCCGTTAATGCCACTCCTCCCCTTCTTACCCCATCCCTGACAATATTTAGTTGTTTGGTTTTTTTCTCTCTCTTTGCCCATCACTCTCCTTGTTCTCCATCTCCCTCTGGTGCTCCCCTCCCCCTTTCTTTCTCCCTAGGCCTCTCGTCCCATGATCCTTTCCCTTCTCCAGCTTTGTATCCCTTTCGCCAATCACCTTTCCAGCTCTTAGCTTCATCCCAGCCCCTCCGGTCTTCTCCTATCATTTCGCATTTCCCCCTCCCCCCACTCTCTTAGTATCTTTAGTATCTCAAATCTCTTAGTATCTTTCTTTTCGGTTAGTCTTGACGAAGGGTCTCAGCCCGAAATGTCGACAGTGCTTCTCCCTATAGATGCTGCCTGGCCTGCTGTGTCCCACCAGCATTTTGTGTGTGTTGTAGATCAATCTGTCTAAGGTTGAAGCCACATGGAACACAATTACATTAGTTTTTCAAACCTAACAAGATCCTTTGGACCTACTGTGTTAGGTTATCAAAAAAAGGTTTAGACGGTTTAATTAAAAGAACATCTGGCAGTTAATACAGGAAATTTCTAAGTAGTACATGAAAGATTATTTGCTTTCACAGTAAAGAGAAAGGTTAGATAAGTCCCTTGCAGAAAAAAATTATGACAATTATGCTGTTCAAGACTTTACAAAGATAAATGATGAAAGATTGTTTCCATATCTCAGACACCCCAGAACAGAAATGTAGGGGTGCTGTTCTGTCAGAAGTTCTTTTTGAAGAAATGTGTTGCATTGAATCCCAACTGTTTCCACTGTGGATGGAAGAGGTTATTTGAAGAGAAGTGAAGGAGTTATCCTTCAAACAACAACTCTGAAACCCAATTATTTGGCCTAGTTATGCACACAAAATACTGGAGGAACTCAGAAGGCCAGGCGGCATCTGTGGAAAAGAGTAAACAGTCAACATTTCGGACCTAGATCCTCATCAGGACAGCTAATAATTGGACAATGAATTGCAAAGAAATTGAACAACAGAACATAGAACATTACAGCACTGTACAGGCCTCTTAGTTCACAATTTAACTTATTCTAAGATCAATTTAGCCCTTCCCTCTCCTACATAACCCTCTATTTTTCTAACATCCCTGAGCCGAGCTAAGACTTTCTTATATGCCCTGAATGTTTCTGCCTCTACATCAGCCTAGTATTGCATTCCACACACCCACTAATCTGTGTAAAAAAAACTTACCTCTGACCTTCCTCCTGTATTTTCCTCCAATCACCTTAAAATTGTCCTCCCTCATACTAACCACTTCTGCCCTGGGAAAATGTCTCCTGCTGTCCACTCGGTCTATGCCTCTTATCATCTTGTACACCTCTATAACATCACTCTTATCCTCCTTCGCTCCAGGAGGATATAAAATATAAAATAATATAAAAAATAAAATGGGCAAGAAAATGTTTACCACAGATGACCACAGTTGAAGAAGCGTCAATGTGGCATGTTTGACTCCTACACTTTGCTCCCTGAGCTTCCTTAACTGGGTCAATGTATATTATAGCCTGTTCTATGTTTATTGGTCGTAAGACCATTAGGTATACTGTAGAAGCAGAATAAGGCCATCTCTCCCATTAGTCTGCTCCACCAGTTCATCATGGCTAATCTATTTCCTCTCTACCTCAATCTCCTACCCTCTCCCCACATCCCTTCATGCCCTGACCGATCAAGACCCTATCAACCTCTGCCATAAATATACTCAATGACTTGGCCTCCACAGCTGCCTGGGGCAATGAACTCCACAGATTCACCACTCTCTGGCTAAAGAAATTCCTCCTCAACTCCCTTCTAAATGGACATCACTCTATTCAGAGCCTGAGCCCTCTGGTCTTAGACTCCACCGCTACAGGAAGCATTCTCTCCACATCCACTTTATCAACATTCAATAGGTTTCAATGAGATCTCCCTGTTATTTTCCTGTATTCCAGAGAGTACAGGCCCAGAGCCATCAAACACTCCTCATGTAACAAGCCGTTCAACCCCAGAATTATTTTCATGGACCTGCTTTGAAACCTCTCCAATGTCAGCACATCTTTTCATAGATAAGGGGCCCAAAACTGCTCACAAAGCTCCATGAGGCCTCACCAGTGCCTTATAAAACTATGCTTTAATTTCTTCTACCGAAGTGCATGACAATATATTTCCTGAAGCTGTGTTCCATTTGTCACTTCTTTGCCCATTCTCCTAATTTGGCTAAGTCCTTTTGTAGCCTTCTACTTCCTCAATACTACATGCCCCTCCACCTATCTTTGTATCATCCACAAACATGGTTACAGATCTATGAATTCCATCATCCAAATCATTGACATATAATGTAAAAAGAGTCGGCCCAACACTGACCCCTGTGGAATACCACTAGTCACCTGCAGCCAACCAGAAAAGGCTCCCTTTATCTCCACATTTTCCCTGCTCCCACTGCAATATGCATGCTAATATCTTTCCTGTAATATCATGGGCTCTTAATTTGTTAGCTAACCTCGTGTGTGGCACCTTGTCAAAGTTTCTGATAAACCAAATACACAACATCCACTGATTCCCTTCTGTCTATCCTGCTTGTATTTCTTCAAAGAATTTCAACAGCTTTATAGAACCATAGAACATTACAGCACAGAAACAGGCCTTTTGGCCCTTCTTGGTTGTGCTGAACCATTTTTCTGCCTAGTCCCAACATATCTGGGACATATCCTGGGCCATATCCTTCCATACACCTCTCATCCATATACCTGTCCAAGTTTTTCTTAAATATCAAAAGTGAGCCTGCATTCACCACTTCATCTGGCAGCTCGTTCCACATTCCCGCCACTCTCTGTGTGAAGAAGCCCCCCCCCCAATGTTCCCTTTCAACTTTTCCCCCTTCACCCTTAACCCATGTCCTCTGGGGTTTTTTTCTCCCCTAGCCTCAGCGGGAAAAGCCTGCTTGCATTCATTTATCTGGCGAGATTTTCGCTTGAGGCCTGTTATGTGGCTCTCATCCTCAGCTGGGGAAGACCTTTTACAATTAAAATTATTTCTTGTTCCTGTCTTTACTACTGCTGCGCAGTCCCTCATCAGAACCCTTTCGAAAAGTTTCATTGCAACCCTGGATTCTGGTGCAAAGAGGGACAGTTCTGGCTCTACAGGCTTGTTTCAACCTGAGCTATTTAATTAAATATAAATAGTACATATAACATGAACCTCACATTATACAGTAGGGTATGAGGTATTGTAGCAGAAAAGAGTGTGTCCACAAGTTCTTGAGGAAGGAGTGTATTTACAAAAATCCTGTATCACTTCTCCACATGGATCAAATCGCTAATGCCAGGAAGTGTTGGAGCTGCCTCATAGTTCTCGAACCTGGATTCCATCCTGATCTAAACTAACCCCACTGTTGTTTGTTCAGCGTTGGCACATTGTCTCCGTGTCTGTCTGAGTTTCTCTCAGGTGCTCCATTTTCTTCCCACTTTCCAAAGGCCAGCAGGTTGGTTGGTTAATTGGCCACACTAAATGGCCTCTGGCGTGCAGGAGGATGGTAGACTCTGGGAATGTGGGGATATGAAATGGGATTAATGTAGTGCTACGTAATAGAGGGCATACTCCTCTGCTATGTGACTCTTTGAACCTAAGAGTCATGAGCCCTGCAGGCCCTGCACCTATATTTGTTAAACGGTGTCTTATCTGAAGTTGTTGGGCCCTTGTGCTTTCTGTTTAATCTTGGCAAGTTTATTTTCATTGACACAGGTTTTCAGCCCACTGTGATTATTTAAAGCTTTTATCAATGAGGTTCTTTGTATTTCAAGAGTCTATCATTAGAGATTCCCACCAACCAGGCCGTACTCTCTTCTCAACCAGGCCATATCAGGTAGAAGGTACAGGAGCCTCAGGACTCACCACCAGGTTCAGGAGCAGTTACTACCCCTCAGCTATCAGGCTCTTGAACAAAAGGGGCTAACTACACTCACTTGCCCATCCATTAAGACGTTCCCACAACCAATAATCTCACTATAATCTTTATCTCATTATCTCATGTTCTCAATATGTATCGCTATTTATTTATATTTGCATTGGCACAGTTTGTTGTCTTCCGCACTCTGGTTGATCTTTCATTGATACTGTTACAGTTACTATTCTTAAGATTTGCTGAGTAGGCCCACAGCGAAATGAATCTCGGTGTTATTCATGGTGATAATAAAATTTACTTTGAAATTTGAACTTTGATTTGTCTTGCTGTGTTGCTCAGTCAAGCCACTGAAGTGGATTTGGAACTTTTGTTTCTGCCTGAACATGGGCGTTTGTCGATCCTCTGCACCTGGATTCGGTCAGCTGTTGGCGTATATTGTGATACAAAGAGTCAACCGCTGCCACATGGCCTCCAGGGCTAGAATGGGTTACTTAGGGTACGGAGACAAAAACTGCTTCAAGTATGATTTCATCAAAGGTCTATATAATTAGAGCAAGACTTCCCAAGTAATAAGTTCCAACTTCTTTGTATCAAAGACTGACATGTCATTTTCCTTTTGAATTGCTGGCAGTACCTGTCTTTCCAGCTATCATTTAAATAGCTGTACATTAAGTACAGATCCTCATTCCACCCTATCTGTAATAGCTTGCTGAAGTAAGAAAGTCCCTTTTTTCTCTCCTGTTTTCTTTCCTTTAGCCATCCTTCTTTCCAACCTAAAATATTATCATCTACGCTGTATGCAATATTAAACAACTTTTAAACATCCAAGTTCATCACATCCACTGGTTCTTATCAGCTCGGATATCTACAGCCTCAAAGATCTCCAGAAGGTTTGATGAGCAAGATTATACAAAAACATGCTACTAAAACTTAACTATTTCTAAGTATTTATTTTGCATTTTGATTCACAAACCACTGGTTCTCTCAAAATCAAGTTTTGTCTTCTTTTGCATGTGGCTTCTTTGTGTGTAGTTTTCGTTGGTTCTATTGTGTTTTCTTTGCATCTGCTGTGAATGCCCACAAGGAAATGAAGCTCGGGGTAGCATATGAGTATATGTCTTTCACAACCTCTCAAAGTCCTAGAAAACATTCAACACAATCAGGAAAGCTCACCAATGCCTTTACTTCCTGAGGAGGCTGAAGAGAGTCAGATTGTGCACATCTGTGCTCACATCATTCTATAGAATTGCAGTAGGGAGCTTCCTAACAAGCTGCATCTCTGCAGGGTACGGAAGCAGCACTGCGGCAGACAGGAAGGCTCCACAATGGGCAGTCAGAACTAACCAACACATCACCAGCTACAGCCTACCCACCATCAAGGACTATATATGCAGAAAGGTGCGAGAAAAGAGCCAGTAGTACCATAACAAATCCCACTCACCCTGTTTGTGGACTGTTCATCCCACTCCCATCAGGAAAGAGGCTATGTAGCATCCACACCAGAACCAAGAGATTCAAAACCAGTTACCTTCCCAAACTGTAAGGCCACCTCCACCTCTAACCCACCCCACACCACTACTTCATCATTTCTTGACAGTCACCTTATGTACAGATACTCCAGTGCCTAACGTCACTTTATGGACATACCGTTAATCTATGTATATAAACTTTCTCACGTATTTATATTTTTTGTTCTTTTATGGTATTCTTTATTTTATTGTGGTTTTTGTTTGTGCTGCACTGTATCCAGAGTAGCAATTACTTTGTTCTCCTTTACAGTTGTGCACACGAAATGTCATTAAACAATCTGGAATCTTGGGAAACTTCAGGGGAAAAGAAGAGCTTCAAGCTTAGGATTTCAAAAGGCTCAAAGTAACTTTTTTTACCAAAGCACATTGGTTGAACACCCAAGTTGGCTGGTATTTCATTGATTCTGTTATGGCTATTATTGTATTATTGTGCATGCCCACAAGAAAATTAATCTCTGGGTTGCATATGGTGACATATATGTACTTTGATAATAATTTTTCTTTGAACGCTGAATGTAAAACAAGTTGAGAAAATTATACTGTTTAAATTTGGAGAGTTACAGAGCAGTAAAACAAGACCTTTGCTGGAGCTTGTCCAAAATGGCCAAATTGTCTGCCAGAGCTAAACTAAACTTGATTAGATTTAATTTCTGAAACACCATTATTGATCCCAAGATAGTATCTAATATAAGTATAATCACCAGAAGTCAGTGAATCAGATATGATTATATGTTATAATAATGTTATAATGTTAATTATGAAGCATGATTTGTTTGTGCCGAATCATATGACGTAGATGATCATGGTCTTTCCATGATTACAATTGCTCTTGGCAAATTCTTACTACAGAAATGGTTTGCCATTGCCTTCTTCTGGGCAGTGTCTTTACAAGACAGGTGGCCACCAACCATTATCAGTACTCTTCAGCGATTGTCTGCCTGACGTCAGTGGTCACATAACTGGGACTCGCGATATGCACCAGCTGCTCGTACGGCCACTCACCACCTGCTCCCATGGCTTCATGAGACTCTAACTGATGAGCCAAGCAGGTGCTACACCTTGCCCATGAGTGACCTGCGGGCTAGTGGAGGGAAGGAGTGTCTTACACCTCCTTTGACAGAGACGTACCTCCACCCTGCCACCCAATGAAGAACAGTCTGTATATTTCAAACTTTAGGTTTTCCCAGGGTTTTCCCTGTCAGCCAGGGTTGGCGTGTGGCCTAGTGGGCAAGGCATCAGACTAGTAACCTGAAGGTCACTGGTTCGAGCGTGTTTGTGTCCTTGAGCAAGGCATTTAACCACACATTGCTCTGCGACGTCACCGGTGCCAAGCTGCATGGGTCCTAGTGCCCTTCCCTTGGACAACATCGGTGGCGTGGAGAGGGGAAGGCCTGCAGCTTGGAGAACTGCCGGTCTCCCATACAACCCTGCCCAGGCCTGCGCCCTGGAAACTCCAGGCGTAGATCCATGGTCTCTCGAGACCCACAGATGCCACCACCAGCCAGGGTAAAAATGCCACGAAAATTAGTTTTTTTTTGGCAATATTGGCACCAAGGTGTCTAAGGTATATCCAAAACTCTGATGAAAATTATGTTTCTGTCATGATTACTTAACTGAAAATTTCTTTCCAAGATATTCAAAGAAGATGTGTAGCATTATCATCCCTGGATAATTTAGTCATTGAATATGCTGCCAAAAAGATTCTCAGATGGCTATTTTAAGATAGGTGAACTCATTCCAGCTTCCATGCCTGCTTCTGCCAGAAAGGAAGTTTGAAAACAGCAAGACTGTCATAGTAGCAATACAGTAAGCCCACCACCCCCGAACTAAGATGATTACTACCATGTCTTCACAGCCTATTCTATATTAAATGACTGTCCAATGATTTTCGGAGGATGGAGATGAATCACTATCATCTCTTTGCAATCTTATTCCCAGTTTTAAACATGTGAAACTGAGCACACACACCACACAATGTTCCTTTTAGTCAAATGGATGACATGTAAACCTCTTAATGAATATAAAAAATGAAAGTTAGGGGAAAAGATAATCACTCAGCAGAAGATTAACATATACGCTCAGTGGCCACTTTATTAGGTACACCTGTACACCTGCTTGTTGATACAAATATCTAATCAGCCAATCACGTGGCAGCAACACACTGCATAAAATCATGCAGACATGGTCAAGAAGTTCTGTTGTTGTCCAGGCCAGATGTCAGAATGGGGACAAAATATGATCTCAGTGACTTTGACCGTGGTTGGTGCCAGACAGGGTGGTTTGAGTATCTCAGAAACTGCTGATCTCCTGGGTCTCCCATGCATAGCAGTTTTCAGAGAATGGTGTGAGAAGTAATAAACATCCAGTGAGTGGCAGTTCTGTGGGTGAAAGTGTCGCGTTAATAAGGGAGGTGAGAGGAGAATGGCCAGACTGGTTCAAGCTGACAGGAAGGCAATAGTACCTCAAATAACCACATGTTACAACAGTGGTGTAGAGAAGAGCATCTCTAAAGGCATAACACTTTGAACCTTGAAGAGGATGGACTACAGCAGTGGAAGATCATGAAGACACATTCAGTCGCCACTTTATTCGGCAAAGGAGATACCTAATAAAACGGCCATTGAGTGTATATTAAACTTCAGTAAAGCAAAGTTTATTTCAAGTGTTTTCGATTCGGGGAAGTCCCTCACCAGAGCCTAGACATTTTTAGTTAAGTACAGTGGTCATCAATAGATCCAACCATATAGTGGACACAGTCATTGAGCCTAGCTGCCTGTGTCATCTTTATTGACATCCATCAATACACCTTTGGTCTTCAATTTGAATGCCTGTTGTGCTCAATAAACAATTCAAGTATCAGACTTAGGAGCAGATATCCGCCATTTGGCTCCTCACCACCGCTTCTTCCCTCACCCCACTAATCGAGAATCTATCTCTATCTGCCTTAAAAGTATTCAAAGACTCTACTTCCATAACTTTATGAGTAAAAGAGCTACAAAGATCTCTGAGAGGGGAAAAAAAGTCACAATGAATTCTTATGTTTTTTAAGAGCAATCCATTTTTCACACATGAGGCAACAGCTTTTCCGGGTAAAGTCTAAAATGAACACAGAAACTGCTTAAAACACTCCACAGGTCAGGAAACAACTGTAGAAAGAGAAACAGAGTTAACATTTCAGGTGAAGGTCTCTCTGTCTTCACCCCTATCCTGTCAACATTTCTCAGCTTCTAATATGTTTCAAATAACTTCCCTTCTATACTTCTAACTTTCAGCAAACGCAAGCCTAATATGTCCAACTTCTCTTCACAAAAAACATCTCCTTCAGGTATTATCCCTCTCTGAGCTGCTCCTGGTGCATTGATGTCTTTTCTTAGATAAGGAGACCAATAGGAAATGCAGTAGTCCACATGTGACCTCACCAATGCCCCATGTTACTTACGCAGTGCAGCCCAACTGTATATTTGGGTTCTTATTTAAATAAAAAATAACATTCTGTTGTTTCCCTTAGAACTTGCTGCATTTGCATGGTAGCTTTTTCTGAATCATACTGAAATTGGATTTAATAGACAGCCTCAGTTTCTTTTATCAGCCCAAAAGTTGCTGTGTGCCATAATTGGAAGGATGATGGTTATGCCGTACATACACATACAAGATTCTGAAAATGCCTGAGCACCTCAGCAAGTTTGTCAGCATCTATGGAGGTGAATAAACAGTTGACGTTTTAGGCCAAGACCCTGCATCGGGATTGGTAATGAAGGGGGCAGAGGCCAGAGTTCAAAGGTGAGGGGTGAAGGAGCGGCACAAGTTGGTTGATGATAGATGAGATCAGGGAAGACAGGTAAGTGAGGAAGGGAGGATGAAATATGAAGCTGGGAAGCTAGGAAATGTATGGAAGGATCTCAGCCTGAAACTCTGACTGTCCGTTTCCCTCCATATGCTGCCTGACCTGCTGAGTTCCTCCACAGTTTTGTGTGTGTTGTAGCTGAGGCAGATTGCAGCTGCTCCAACCACAAACCTAACGTTAAATCTCTCTCTCTCTCTCTCTCTCTCTATCTCTCTCTCTCTCTCTCTCTCTCTCTCTCTCTCTCTCTCTCTCTCTCTCTCTCTCTCTCTCTCTCTCTCTCTCTCTCTCTCTCTCTCTCTCTCTCGTGACTTTAACCTTTTCTTGGCTATTTATCATTCATGCATTGTCCCAAGTACTGGACCCAAAAAGTACACACGCATTTCTTTGGATATAGTCCTCCCTTCTACAGTCAACTCAGCAATTGTTCCAAATTTCTGGAGTGCTCATTCCTCAAGACTTCCATAACTGGGATATCATCCCAAAAAAAAAAAATACGCCCATGAGAACTACACCCATAGTTCAGTAGAAGACAGCAGGTGCAGATGATGTTATACAAAGAAGTTGTCAAATGTGAATAAGCTTCTGGTTGCGTTGAGTCAAAAGCTTCTTAAATTGCCCCTCCCCTACTCTCTGTAACTATGTGTGAATCAAACACAGTTAACTGTACTACTGCCTTCCAGACAAAACTGCAATTTAATCACTTTTAATGATGGGGCTCTACAAGCCACTTGCAATCTGTACAATCCTAATGGATCCAGTTTGCTCTAACACAATGGGTGTGGTGCATTCAGAGAATGTAACAGGTTCAACTATATTCTTGTAAGATGCCTGTCAAGTTCTGCCCAGAATTCTGATCTCTCTGCATCAAGCATTGACCATAGTTTGTGGACTTGTGGTGGAGGATCAGGATGGAGCAGGATTTGGATCTCTCTGCCCTTTAATTTGCCTAGCTCACGTTTGAAAACCTATTCATGCCTCCACACACTCCCACAATGCTCCAGCCTCATCCAACTTGCCACGATGAATGTTATCCAAGGTTTTTTTTTCTGACAGCCTCTTCACAATGGGCTTGCTCTTCCACCGGCTGCAACCACAGGTTACACAGTTTTAATATATCTTTGATGATTCCTCTTTCTCATCACCACCAGCCGCAAATACTTCATTGTTCTGGTTGGCCTGAGCTGTTCACTAATCTTGGCGATTTATTTGCAAATTTTTCATCACCAAATGAGAAGCACTCTGACAATGTCTTCTCGCGTGGCAATGAAACGTTGGGAAGAAAATTGGCAAGGTCGGAGAACAACTCAACACAACAATCAACCACCTGAACTCCGCATCTTTCAATTTAATTCTATGTTCTTATCTCTAACAATCTTCATGTCCTCTCAAGTTCAGCTAGACTGTTTTCTATTCATCCAACTGCACACACAGTCAGGTTCAGCAACATAACATTGAAGTCTTTGTCAAGTTCAAATGTCATATTTCACTAACTTGCCTCAGTAACGGTTAATGGATGTACTTCTTCAGGACAATTTTCCTCAGCAGCACCTCATAACATTAGAACGAAAGAGGAGACTCACATTCATCTACTTGAAAGGTTTATTTATTTCTCGCATTTCCTGCTGACTGGCATCTATCCCCATCCACAATCCTAACAGTGAAAAATAGTGCCTGCCAGAGATCAGACAGTAAATAAAATATAATTCTTGAGGCAGAATGATCTGAGAATCAGAATCAGGTTTATATTCACCGACATGTGTCACGAAATTTGTTAACTTAGCAGCAGCACTTGTAATATAGAAGAAAATAAAGATTACACTATATGTATATTGATTAAAAATCGTGCAATAACAGAAATAATATATATTTAAAAATCGATGTAGTGTTCACGGGTTTAATGTCTATGAGTAATCTGATAACAGAGGAGGAGAAGCTGTTCCTGAATCACTGAGTGTGTGCCTTCAGGCTTCTGTACCTCCTTCCTGATACCTCCAGTGAGAAAAGGGTGTGCCCTGGGTGCTAGGGGTCCTTTATAAAAGACACTGCCTTTCTGAGAAACCGTTCCTTGCAGATCCTGGGTACTTTGTAGCCTGGTACCCAAGATGGAGCTGACTAAATTTACAACCCTCTGCAGCTTCTTTCCGTCCTGTGCAGTAGCGCCCCACCTCCCCTCACACCAGACAGTGATGCAGCCTGTCAGAATGCTCTCCACGGTACATCTATAGAAGCTTTTGAGTGTTTTTTGGTGACATACCAAATCTCTTCAAACTCCTTATGAAGTATAGTCACTGTCTTGCCTTCTTGATAACTGCATTGATATGTTGGGACCAGGTTAGGTCCTCAGAGATCTTGAAAATGCTCGGCTGGCTCCGAAAAACAACACCAACTAGACAACTCCGCAGATAGGCAGGTAAGTAGGTTGTGAAGAAGAATGCAAAGGGAGAAGTTAACTGAATCAGCAAAATCTCCTAAATGGAATATAATATGCAAAACTATGAAATAGTCTTCTTGGTAGGATTTGTGTTAAAAGCAGCACATTGCAGACAATGAGTCTGCAGCCAGGTTGGTGGTGTTCAGACCTGCCTGGTCGGTGATTATTCCCAACGGAGGCCATTGGGGCAATGACAGTCAGCAGCCTAATTGGCAGTGTTCGGACCCAGGTTGTTGGTCACTCTTCATGGAAGGACTGAGTTTGTGTGGCTGCTCTCCTCATATGTTGATGATAAGATGTTTTTCATATTATGAGATTTATATGATTATTGGACTGTACTTTGCCTTGATTTCCTTCAGTTTTTCGGTATTTTCTTCTTTGTGGCCAATTGGCGGGTGGTCGACCTGTTATTTTTTTGTGTGGGGGGGGTTGAAGATTTTGATACTACTTTCACTGTTCTTTTTTGCAAGTGAGGGGGCCAAGGATTGTTATTGTCACTGTTTTTCTCTGCAGGGAGGGGTTGGGGATTGTTCCTATTGTTGCTGCTACTTTCTTCAAGGGAGGGGCAGGGGGATTTAGGGGTTTGCAGGGGGGGTTGATGTCTCTTCTTTACGACAACTCCCATGGGCTTTCTCTATTTCCTGGCTATCTGGAGAAGACAAGTATCAGAGTGGTTTTGCACTGCTTCCTTAGACAATAACATGACCATTTATCCGTGGCCTTTGACCTTTGTTTTACCAAATGGTGAGTGAATGTACAGCTCTGAGATCAGTGGGACCTGGGGCACTTGATGACCTGGTAAATAATGTCTGTAAGCAAATAATCATGAAAGTTAACAGCCGTTAAGTGCCCAGTCTGTGCTGCATGGCAACAAACAAACAAATAAACAAATAAATACTTCATGTTGACAAAGTGTCAACAGCTTGCAGGTTATGTAGACATCTAGGAGGCAATATCCATCATCGGCCTCGACCAATGTAGGGCTTCATAAAAAAACGCAATCATACTGTATATTAAGAAGGAATTGAACGCATAAGGGCTAAGCTTCAACTGTGTAGGGCACGTCTTGGATAATATTGATAAGCTTAGTTATATAGGCATTTGTTAGTCTCGTGAGACCATGGATTTGCACCTTGGAAGGTTTCCAGGGCGCAGGCCTGGGCAGGGTTGTATGGGAGACTGGCAGTTGCCCAAGCTGCAGGCCTTCCCCTCTCCATGGACACAACATTAGTGTCCATGGAGAGGAAGGCTTGCAGCTTGGGCAACTGTGTCCATGGACACCATTGGTGTCATCGCAGAGCAATGTGTTGCTAAGTGCCTTGCTCAAGGACACAACACGCTGCCTCACCCGAGGCTCGAACCAGTGACCTTCAGATCACTAGACCGATGCCTTATCCACTAGGCCATGCACCAACACTAAGCTTAGTTAGACTCTGATAAGCTTAGTTAAGAAGGGATGTAAATAGATTGGTAGAAGTCCAGAGAAGATCTAATGGTTTGACACTTAGAATAGTTGAATTGTCTTATAGGAAAAGATCAGATAGACAGGCTTGCTTCTTATGAAGTCCAGATAAGTGATATAAAATTTTATTAAAGCATATAATTTACTGAGCAGTCTTGACAAAGTGGATATGGAAAGCATGTGGGAGGACTTAGAACTATAAACAAAGGTCCCTTGGTTAAAATTGATATGAGATGAGTTTCTTTCTCTCTCAGAGGCCATTAAGTCTTTGAATCTTTCTTTCTTAAAGGGCAGAAGAAGCAGGAATTCATGCAATAGTTTTAAGATGGGTGTGCGGGGGCAAGACTTTTTACACAAAGCTTAGTGGGTGCCTGGGATGTGTTACCATGGCATCCACCCGCTGTGGAGGCAAATATAATGATGGCAGTGAAGAGGCTGTACATGAAAGTGCAGAGAATGGAGGGATACGGACATTATGTAAGCAGAAAGGACTAGATTAGTTGGGTGTTTAATTAATAGATTAATGGGTCGAGCTCATTCCTGCGTTCTATGTTCTAACACTACGCTTGTGACCTGTTGAAGGGTTTCAGCCCGAAACGTCGACTGTACTTTTTTCTATAGATGCTGCTGGCTTGCTGAGATCCTCCAGCATTTTGTGTGTGTTATCTGTGTCAAGAGCCTTCAACAAGGTAAATCAAAACTAGATCTCTCCACTGCTAGTGAGCTTTACACTTTGTTTCACTGCACACTCCAGCAAGTTTGGAAACACATGCAGACTCATAATCCTGAGCTTGGTCTGAACAGGCAATAACAATTTTAAAGATGCCAGCCTCTCAGGGAGCCTTGATGTTATTCAGATAAATGCAGAAATTCATGGGCTGCCAATGCACCATCAGTTTTCTCCACTTTCGTTCCCTCGGCTACTCTCAAGCCCACTCGCAGGTGTTGAAACTCTCCCTCGTACTCAAGACCACCTCCAATTAGAAAAGCAGGATCAATGCTTTTAACGTCAAGCTGTACTGACAACCTGGTTAAATTGATATTGAGAGCATAAGTAAAGTTAGAACGACAAGCTATCAGAGTTGCACGTTGTCACCTCGCATCTGCAAGGACTTGACCTCCAGTGCTGTCTGTGTCACATTGCTGTGTTCTCCCTGACTGCCAGTTTTCTCTGGGGGGGGGGGGGGCTCTGATTTCCTTCAACATCCCAAAGGGTCATTGCAAATTGCCTTTAGTGCATAGGTGAGTGATAAAGTTGGACTGGGGGGGGGGGTATTTAATGGGTACAAGAGGAGGATAGGGAACAGAGAAAATTTTAATGGTATTAATTTGTAGGCCACCATAGAATCAATGGGCTAAAATGGGCACTTTTGGAAATACAGACATGGAAAATTATACGAGTTGTCGAACATGTTGAGAAGTAGATTGTGAAAAAGGAAACTAAAGATAAACGGTAAAGTGGGATGATGGAAAAAGTACAAGTAAGTACATATGTAGAAAAATGGGAAAAAAGGTCTGAAAATGGCACAAGGAATTTAATGCAGACAAGTGTGAGGTGTTACACTTTGGTAGGACCAACCAGGGCAGGTCCCACAAAGCGAACAGTGGGGCACGTAGCAGTGCAGTAGAACAGAGGGATTTGGTAATACAGGTCCATAATTCATTGAAAGCGGTGTCACAGGTTGATAAGGTCCTAAAGAAAGTTTTTGGCACATGGGCTTTCATGAATCAAAGTACCGAGTACAGGAGATGGGATGTTATGTTGAAGTTGTATAAGACATTGATGAGACCTTATTTAGAGCACTGGGAGCAGTTTTGGTCACCTGCCTACAGGAAAGATGTAAATAAGGTTGAAAGTAAACAGAGAAAATTTACAAAGATGTTTCTGGGCCTGGAAGGCATGAGTTATAAGGAAAGATTGAATAGGTTAGGACTTTATTCCTTGGAATGTAGAAGATTGAGAGGAGATTTGATAGAGGTATGCAAAATTATGAAGGGTACAGATAGAGTAAATGAAAGCAGGCTTTTTTCCACTGAGATTTGGTGGGTCTACAACCAAAGGTCATTGGCTAAGGGTGAAAGGTGAAAAGTTTAAAGGGAACATGAGAGGAAACTTCTTTACTCAGCGGGTCATGAGAGTGTGGAATGAGCTGCCTGCACAAGCTCGATTGAGCTCGATATGAGCTCGATATGAGCTCGATTTCAATGTCTAAGAGAGGGTTCGATATGTAATTGGATGGTAGGGTTTGGAGAGTTATTGTGCCACTGCAGGTCAATGAGATTAGGCAGTTTGAATGGTTCAGCACAGACTAGATAAACCAAAGGGACTGTTTCGTTAATCTCTTTCTAATTTTCAGAAGTACAAAATACTGGGGGATTTGCACATTCACTCTACAGTCACTCCAGGGTGCCATTTGACTGCACTGTCACTGTTTTACTTGGTTTGAATTATATCATTATTTACAACTGCGGCCAGTGCCACAAAAAAAGACCATAATAAAGGAAACAAATTTCCCAAGGCCATCAGCTTTCCTGGCACTGCCGTACGTCAGTCCTGTAGATGGAAGGGTGGTAGCTCGTGGCTGGAATCATCGATTTGTTTTGATCTGAAAGCAGCCTGTCTCTTGAGCAAAAAGCTCTGGAAAAAAAACACAAGAGATTCTGCTGGTGCAGGGAATCTGGAGTAAACGTGCTCAAACTGTTAAAGGAACTGAGCACGCCAGACTGTATCTATGCAGAGGATGCTTTCGGCCGAAACCCTTCACCAACACTGGAAGGAAAGAGAATGAAGCCAGAAGAAGAAGTTGGCGGGAGAGGCTGGAGCACAAGATGGCAGGTGATAAGTGAGACCAGGTGGGGGAGGGGTTGACGTGAGAAACTGGGAGGTGATAGGTGGAAAAGGTAAAGGGTTGAAGAAGAAGAAATCTGATAGGAGAGGAGAGAGGACAACAGGAGAACGGGAAGGAGGAGGGGCACCAGAAGGAGGTGATATGCATATGTGAAGGGTTAATGGTCGGTTACTTAAGAGTGCGGATGAACAGAGGGACCTTGGGGTTCAAATCCATACATCCCTCAAGCTCACTGCACAGGTTGATAGGGTAGTTAAGAAGGACTTTCGGATGCTAGGCTTCATTAATAGGAGGATTCAGTTCAAGAGTAGAGAGGTCATGTTGCAATTCTACAAATCTCTGGTGAGACCACACTTATGTGTATTGTGTTCAGTTCTGGTCACCTCATTATAGGTAGGATGTGGAAGCTATGGACAGGGTGCAGAGGAGATTTATCAGGATGTTTCCTAGATTGGAAATCAAGTCTTACGAGGCAAGGTTAGCAGAGCTGGGACTTTTCTCATTGGAGCGTAGAAGAATCAGAGGGGACTTGATAGAGGTCTACAAGATTATGAGAGGCATAGATAGGGTGGGTGGTCAGTACCTGTTTCCCAGGGCACCAATAGCAAACACCAGAGGGCATATGTACAAAGTTAAGGGAGGGAAGTTTAGGTGAGACATCAGGGTAATTTTTTTACACAGAGGGTTTGTGGGTACCTGGAATGACTTGCCAGGGATGGTGGTGGAGGCCAAAACATTAGGGGTATTTAAGAGCCTCTTGGACGGGCACATGGATGAAAGAAAAATAGAGGGTTATGGAGTCGTATGGGTTTAGTACTTTTTTTAAGGAATATATGGGTCAGCACAACATCGAGGGCTGAAGGGCCTGTACTGAGCTGTAGTATTTAGTGTCTAGTGATGGGCAGGTGAATGGAAGGAAAGGGGTAAAAAGGGCACCAGAGGGACATGATGGGTAGGGGAGGGGAAGGGAAGGAGTAAGAGAGGCATCAGTATGGGAATGGAAAAAGAGAAGGGGGGAGAAATTATCGGTTGATACAGGACTGAAGAAGGGTCTTGGTCCGAAATGTTGACAGTTTACTCCTCTCCATAGATGCTGCCTGATCTGCTGAGTTCCTCCAGCAGTTTGTGTGTGTTGCTCCAGAGCTTTACCAAATTCATTTTTAAAGGACTAACAACATGGGAGAAGTTGCTCACAGTTTCAGCCCATTCTCAGCATGTAACAGATGAGAAAAATTGAACTCTCTGGTCATCAACTGCAGCTTACTATATGAGAAGATGACAGTGGCCAATCGTCCTATTGCAAAACCTTTATTACATTTTAATTAATTGGTCAACCACACATCAATAGACAGAAGCAGATGGTACATGTACCTCTACTAAATTCCATAAAACTCAGCAATCAACAGAAATATAAAGTATTATAATCAACAGAAGGTTGTTTCATTTCTAGATTCTACTCATGTAACATTGACAGATCATTTTGACATGATATGTGTAAACAAAACACAGGTTAAATTGTATTTTGAGGAAGTGATCTGTCATTGGATTCAGATGGCAAAGATACGCTGCTTAAGTTTTTCTGTCACTGTTTATATCATCTGAACTGCTCGAAGCGTGTCACTGCTTTGTAATGAACTCCAGCCTACGTGCTAATCTGTCTATAACACGGGGTCCTGCAGTACTGAGTGACAGCTGTTTGCTGTGTTAAATGAAACAGTGAAAAAATGAGTTCAGCACTCTCAAAAAAAAAACGTTATTTGAAAAGGTCTCGCTAACTGGAAGTTTCTCTGTTCTTGATGTCACTGTACAGCTGTGCTTTCATATATATTGAACCCCATTGGTCAGAAAGTAGTACTCACAGTGGGACTGTGGTCATCTTTTTGGCTCTTTGGTCACTCGACAGTAAGTGTCCATTAGTTCATCTATCAGGTTTAGCTACTTAATCTGTCCTCACTTGACGACTTACAGAGGCACTGCAGAACCTTTTTGTGATCATTTAAGAAGCATTGGAAGAGAACTGGAAACATTATAAATGCAAACTTCCAACCTCGTTATTTACGATCAAAGAAGTTAATGAGCAAAGTAGTACCCGTACCTAATAAAATGGCCATGATCTGTACGTTCATGGCTTTTGGCTGCTGTAGCCCATCCATTTTAAAGTTCGACATGTTGTGCATTCAGAGGTGCTCTTCATCACATCACTGTTGGAACGCTTGGTTGCTGTCACCTTTTTGTCAGTTTGAACCATTCTCTTTGACCTCTCTCATTAACAATGCATTCTCTTCCACAGAACGGCCACTCGCTGGATGCTTTTTCTAAATTTTGCTTTTCGCACCATTTTCTGTCAACTCTAGAGACTGTTGTGCGTGAAACTCCCGGCAGTTTCGGGGATACTCCCTATCTGGCACTGACACTCATTTCATGGCCAAGGTCACTTTGATCACATTTCTTTCCCATTTCTCGTGTTTGGTCTGAACAGCAACTGAACCTCTGAAGCAAATCTGCATTTTTTATGCATTGAGTTGCTGCCACATGATTGGCTGATTCGATATTTGCATTAATGAGCAGGTGAGCAGGTATACTGAAAAATGTGGCCACTGATTGTACTTGAGATATGGTCTGTGTTCTGTCGTCTTGGATTAGAGAATAAATCAAGTTCTGATCAATGGGGTTAGATGATTGCTGGACACAATTCAAAAGAGCACGAAATTTTGTTTAGCAAATTGGCCAACATGCTCCCTCCGATTGTTACCAAAAGGTCTGATTTATTAGATCTGTTATATCATGGTAGTTTGTAGGACATAATTTGAACTGTTGCTATATTTGTCCAGGAAAGACTTACTACTTTTCAGATGTAACACATTGTTTGGAACATCTCTGAAGCTGACTTGATATTACAGATCACTGGATATGATGCACTATCAATTACTCCAAAAGACTGGAAGTGGAGTAAATACTGAAAGGCTTTTAATAACAACAAAATGGATCCACGTCCATGCTGCACAACTCTCCTGAACAGTGGGAGGAGCAGTGATACAATCGCCTTTATTCAGGGGTCTGTGGGAGGAGCCACAGGAGTAGTCAGCAGAGGGACGTACCTGGCATATCCAGACAGTTATACATGGTTTACTGAAGTATAGAGAGGGGAAACTTTCTTTTTATTTGCTGATCTTGCTTCATCAATAGGCACCGATGGCTTAAGGTGCGGTCAGTTTAAAATGGCAAACCCTATAAATTACCATCCACGCCAAAGAAAACATTATTCTTCATCAAGTTGGATTGTGGCAGTTTATTATTCATTACCAATTTATTATTCCAATCGAATATCATATTTGCCATTTCAGTATTTTCAAAGTACCGACTCTCAACATGAGATCCATTTTGTTAACAAGTTTTACAGGAAGTTTGGGAAACCCTTCAAAAGATGGTAAACCAGAATGATCACTGCTCAACTATTCAGATTAGTCATGAAGAATCTAAATTCAATTTACTTTCTCTAACAATTCTACATTTCCATTCCTTTATGGATTTTTCACTGATACATTTTGAAAAAAGCATATAAATAACTTGTTTCCAGTCAGTACCAATGACATGCCATAAAGTAATCTGTTTAAATGACTACAGTTTCCCCTTTTGTGCCCTATTGGGAACCTCCGGTATTATATTTGGCAAGCTGACAGATGCTATGTTTGAGATTGGAAGTCCTCTTTGCTAGTGCAGTTTCTGCTGTCGCAAATGACTTACCCATCCAGTTGGTTTTGCAAGCACAAACACCATGATTGATCTATTTATAGATGGAAGAGTCACATATGAAATGATTTGTTACAGAAAGGTGTGGTATCAGAAAAGTAGTGGAGAGCTAATGCATCGAGACGTTTGTTGTTCAGGGTCAGCCATGGAAGTTGCATCCCAGCTGTCTACGTGATAAGTAAGGCAAGCCAGTACAATATGGAGTGCAGGCTCCCCCTCTCCACGCAGCTGATAAACTCAAAGGAAGGGCAAAGTCTGCATCAGCGGCATCGCAGAAGTTGCCAGTCAGCATTGACTTCAAAGTAGGGCTGCCTTAAGGACTCCAGCTCCGGATTCTCCCTCGGGATTTACTCCCGAAACCTTCCCGTAAGCGGGTATAGCCGCAAGGCAGCGGAGTTTTGAGATCAGAGTTCTCCTCCTCGTAGGTGAGCGGCCAACGGTGGCCGATGAGCCCCATCTACCCGAAGCCAGTGCAAAGCCCTTGTTAAAGTAGAGGCACAATCTGATTGAGGACTTAGACACGATCACTTAGGAAAACATTGGAAATCCTTACTACCTGCCTTCCCACCAACAAGAACATATACACAGAAAGGTACTGGGAGAAGGCCAGCAAAGCCATCAGGCATCTAACCCAGCCTGCTTATGGACTATTGATTCCACTCTGATCACGGAGAGGCTATGCAGCTTCCAAGCCAGGTCCACTAGGTTCAAGAATAGTTACTTCCCCAAACCATCAGGCTGATCACACACCTCCACCCATTAACTCACCCTACCAACCCTCACTACCACTACATACACATCACCTACCGTCACTTTATGTACAAACAATCGGTCTATATGTGTAACAGTTAATTGTCAATGTGTTTTATAGGGTTGTTTTCATATTTCTACAGTGGATTCTGGTTAATTGGGATTGTCACGTTCTCCTTCGAGTGTAACGAAACGCCGAATTTAACGTCCGGATAAACCACAGCCAATGCAAACCAGATCGCAGTAAGATTAACCATTTACTGTTCACTCTTCACATTAACATATGGTGAAAACTGTTGATAAAACAATACAAGATTGATACAGTATTTGTCCCTTCCTTAATATCACATTTCAAGTGTAAATACTTGCAAAGGTGACTATAACTACATTACACTAAGGTGCAGTATACAGGGAGAGTTTACCTGCTCCATTGACTACTTTAAATACACTTCCATGCAAACTATCCGCGACTCTTTAACTAACGAAAGCATAAACATTATCTACCGTCGTTACCTCTAACAGGATCAGCATTAACATCTTAGTTCAATATATCGATTATCTATTAACTTACAGCGTTGCTCTCACTGTGATTTCTCATGCCTGCAAAACTGCTTGTGCTCAGGTGAGCCTCGTGGAAAGCCCCCACCCTCGCGCTAATTTCAAACCGGTGTTTTCCCACAAGACGCGGCGAAACCGGATGTGACGTCATCGCATGCCGATATATTTTACATGCAATGAATATACTTTAAACACTTCTAATTCTAACTAGAAAATACTATTGAATGAATTACTAAGCGAAAATATTATAAACTAAATAACTGTCGTAAAGACAGCACACTCCCCGCTTGACCTTCGTAAGGTCACAATGAGCAGAGTACAAAACTTAGTCTCTTAATCAGTCATTGGGTAGAAGTAGAATAACTTCTGTAACTGGCCTTTGGTAAATTTTCACATCGCCTTGGTCGGTAGTCTTCAATTCGATCTTCCTGACATGTCCATCCTCGCTAGGGAATGTAGCAGTGATTCTGGCCGTTGGCCAGCTGTTGCGAGCGGCTTGCTTGTCCCTGAGCAGGACTAAGTCTTCAACTTGAAGATTCCTTCGGGGTTCTGTCCACTTTTGTCTCTGTTGCAACAAAGGTAGATATTTTTGTCTCCAGCGAGGCCAGAACTGATTTGCCAGAGCCTGGACTTGTCTCCATTGCTTTGTGTACAAATCCTTGTCTGAGAAGTCTCCTGGTGGAGGAGGTGCTCCTGCCTTCTGCGTAAGGAGCGTTGATGGCGAAAGTATAAAGGGGTTTTCTGGGTCAGAAGACACAGGTAGGAATGATTGTGCGTTTATAATGGCTGTGACCTCTGCCATTAGGGTGCACAGTACCTCGTGGGCCAATCGGGTGCGTTGCTGTATCTCAGGTTTCCTTTTCCAGGTTTTCCGTAAGGACGTGAACCGTTTGACTGCCTGCTCTTTGTTATCTGGTGAGCGCTGGCGTGGTTCTCTGATTGGCAATGGGGCAACCCCATTATTTGCTTCATCTCTGAAGACCTTGGTGTCTTTGGGTTTTAAAGAAATGGTATCTTGAGCTGATTGTGCAAGTTTGTTTCCGTGCTTGGTTTGAACGAAAACTGACTGACCTAGCGTCTCGTCGGTTACTTTACGCTTGGTAATGTCTTGTTGTGCTTCTTTAGGGTACACCTCAGTGAGGCAGATCTCGGAACAAGAACGGCTTGACTGAGTTTGACCGCAAACTTCTGTACAGTTCGAGCTGACAATTGTTGTCCTGGAGTGAACCTCTCCCTCCCCGCCGTCCTGTTGTGGGGGTGAAGGAGCGTTGTCGGTTCTTTCATTCTTGACTTCATCACGGAGCCGTGAGGGTAAATTTCCTTCCTCGTATGGATGTGATGCAATCGTGACTCTCTGAGGTTCCTCGTAGCTGGGGAAGTTATCGAATACGTATGGAGAGGGGAGACGAGCCTGCCTGTCTATTTGAGATTGTACATAGTCGCTTGTGCGTTCCAGTCTGGTCCTTTCTAAAGTAGATCTTGCTGCGGTCAGATCACGCGACCCTTCAGCTTCTTCTATGTACTTTGCTTCCGCCATGGCAGCAGCTTCTTCTCTTTCTAGCTGCAGCACTTGCAACTCTGTCGATATTTTTGCCATTTCCAACTGGATTTCGGCTTTTCGGGCGGCCCTTTCTTTCTGGATTTCGGCTTCTCTGGCAGCCCTTTCTTTCTGGATTTCGGCTTCTCTGGCAGCCTCTTCTCTTTGGATTTCGGCTTCTCTGGCAGCCTCTTCTCTTTGTCTGGCGGCCCTTTCTTTCTGGATTTCGGCTTCTCTGGCAGCCTCTTCTTTCTGGATTTCGGCTTCTCTGGTGGCCAGTTTCATTTTCAAAACTGCTTCTTGTCTGGCGTAATGCAGTCGCACCTTGGCGGCTTCTGCCTTGGCTCTTGCCTGTGCGGACTTACTTGATGTCGTTCTACTGCCCTTGTCGCTGGGCGCCATCGACTTGATCCCGGATCGAGCTGACATTGCAGCACTTGGAACACCTGATAACGCCCGGGTGGGCTTACTTGATGTCGGTTTACTGCCCTTGTCGCTGGGCGGCGTCGACTTGATGCTGGATTGAGCTGACATTGCAGCACTTGAAACACCTGATAATGCCGCTTTTTCACTGTCACGTTCTCCTTCGGGTGTAACGAAACGCCGAATTTAACGTCCGGATAAACCACAGCCAATGCAAACCAGATCGCAGTAAGATTAACCATTTACTGTTCACTCTTCACATTAACATATGGTGAAAACTGTTGATAAAACAATACAAGATTGATACAGTATTTGTCCCTTCCTTAATATCACATTTCAAGTGTAAATACTTGCAAAGGTGACTATAACTACATTACACTAAGGTGCAGTATACAGGGAGAGTTTACCTGCTCCATTGACTACTTTAAATACACTTCCATGCAAACTATCCGCGACTCTTTAACTAACGAAAGCATAAACATTATCTACCGTCGTTACCTCTAACAGGATCAGCATTAACATCTTAGTTCAATATATCGATTATCTATTAACTTACAGCGTTGCTCTCACTGTGATTTCTCATGCCTGCAAAACTGCTTGTGCTCAGGTGAGCCTCGTGGAAAGCCCCCACCCTCGCGCTAATTTCAAACCGGTGTTTTCCCACAAGACGCGGCGAAACCGGATGTGACGTCATCGCATGCCGATATATTTTACATGCAATGAATATACTTTAAACACTTCTAATTCTAACTAGAAAATACTATTGAATGAATTACTAAGCGAAAATATTATAAACTAAATAACTGTCGTAAAGACAGCACAGGGATATACTGAGACTGGTATATTTTGGCTCAATTAGTGGCTGCCCCTGTTAGCTGAAGTTCCTAATATTTATTGAGAGAGGAATTCATTCTGTGTATCTTGCCATGTTCTTTTGATTGAATCAGCGCAGACACCTAGCGCAGATAACGAATTGCTGTCTCACAACGCTTTTGACGGCTGCATCCTCCAAATCTTCATTTTCATTGTAACATTCAAGATGATTGTCGATACCTTTGCAATTCCTAAGTTGCTGAAGTAGTGAAATCGTTTCATTTATAATCCCAGCTGTTTCTGGCATCGCCAAGCCCGAATACTTGAAAACTGCAAAACTGCTCGAATTGCCTTACTGCTTTTATGTTTCTCCAACCGTCAGAATAAAAACCACCACCTATTGAGCACAAACACATGAAACTGACACCATTTAAAAACTGTAGACTCTAAGTATGGTGCAGTGTCTAACCACCGTACAAGTACACGTGACTGATGCTAGTTAGAAACTGCGCGGCAATGGTCTCCCATCCCAATTAAGTGGCATAATGTCCCAAATAAACAAAAGGAATCCCAGCTATTTTCTCGATTAGTTTTTGCTCTTTTTGTCCCAAATTAGAGGCTGCCATGATTAACTGATGACCCACTTAACGGAAATCCACAGTATTTATTGTGTTTTTTGTTTTTTTATTGTGTGTGTTTTCTTTGTACAGCATTTGATCCACAGTAACAATCATTTCGTTCTCCTTTAAACTCATATACAGAAGAGTGATAATAAGCATACTTGATCTTGATCTCCTGGAGTAAAGGGGGAAAAAAAATCAAAACCATCAGGCTGTGTCTTTATTAATTAATGAATTGGCTTTTGAGTAGGTAACTGAGGAAATAGACAAGGATAATACAGTTGTTATGTAGAGAGAAGTGTAATTAATTGATGGCCCTTTGCCTGAACCAAACTAAGGTAGAGGTTGGGCAAGATATTTATTTGGCTGAGTTTCAAGGAATGAACTGGGTGGTTAGAAGAAATATCAGTGGGAGGGTAATTCCGAGGAAATCAACCATTATTCATTTAACCAGCACTTGTGTGCGTACATCTACTGGTGCCTCAGGACACATCTTCAGTGATGTTCCAGGAATTATCGGGTGTTTTTGGTCTTTCAACATCATACACCCTTCTCCAGGTGACCCACCCGGGGCCGATCAGACCCCAGCTTGTCTCCAGGTGGCTAGCTACATATGACTCCATGGATCCCCTCTCTTGAGCCACAGCCATCTTGAGCCCCTCTCTGCCACATTGGTGGTACTGCGGATGGCTCTCCTCTTCCTCTCTCCCTCGATACTCAAATTGCTGTAGGCTCTGCCCAAGGAACGGGCTGCGAACCCCCTACATCCAACCTCCACTGGGAGACAGCTCGCTCTCCGTCCAGCCTGTTGGCAGTTGCTGACCAGTCCTGCGTACTTGGAGAGATTCCTTTCAAAGGCCTCTTCCAAGTGATCTTCCCATGGGACTGTCAGCTCCAGCATCACCACCTGCTTCGTAGACTCAGACACAAGGACAATGTCTGGTCGCAGGGTAATGGCTGCGATATGGTTGAGGAACTTCAGCTGCTGTTCGAGGTCCACCAACAGTTGCCAGTCCCTTGTAGAGGTCAGGATGCCTTCAGATTTTCTTCTGCCAGGTATTGGCTGCTCCTCAGCTCTGACAAAGACAATGATCTGCTAGGAGGGTCGGAACCACTTCACCCGCTCAACTCCTGTGCTGATGGCTTCATAAAGGCACAGGAGCTCAAAACTGGGTTGTCAATTATACGAGTGAAAATTGACTTAGCATAATTGGACTGAATTTTCCCACGAAAAGATATAGGGCGGGGAAGTGAAACCTAGTGATTTATAAATGACAAGGTACACAAGTTCAGGTATGGTGAAACAGGAAGAAGCAAAATAAGCCACCAAGGAAATCATACAAGGGGAAAAAAACAAGCAAAGTATGAAGGTAGGAGAGAAATTAGAAGGGAACTTAGGAACTTGACTATTGTCTATTGAAAGTAAAGAAGAATGTGAAAATAACAAAGCAACACACCACAAAATGCTAGGGGAACTCTGCAGGTCAGGCAGCATCTGTGGAAATGAACAGTAGACGTTTCAGGCCAAGATCCTTCTTCAGGACAAATAATCCTGGCAAGGGGCAGAAAGAAAACTCAAAACTTTATTATATGCATCAAAAAAAGAGATTAGAAAATAGGGGAACCCATTAGGGATAAAAAAAAGATACTCTTATTTATGGAGGTGCAGGATATTAGGAAGTTTATTGAATATCCAAGTGTGCCTTCACTTAAGAGGTGGAATAATGCTAATATTATATGAATGAGAAGGTGAAATATTGAATGGGATAAACATAATAAAAGAGGACTTAACTCTGTATAACTTTCAAGAATCAATTTATACAGTACATTCAGGTGCATTAGGAATTTGCTGTGGTGTGTTGGCATTCAAAAATTACAAGGATAAAGAATTAATGTTATTGTAATTTTCATTACAAGAGGTTAAGGTATGGATATGGAACAAAATTGTGTTATAAGAAGTGGTTTATACAGTGCAATGACTGAGGTAATAGGTAGAGCGGGATGCAGGTCGCTAACTAGAAAGGTTGGTCGGGTTAAGTGCCCGGAGGGAAGAAACTTTTAAGATGGTGTGAAGTCTTTGTTAGCTTTTTTAAAAAATGAATAAATCGGTAGGCCAGGATGAAATATGTCATAGGCTATTAAAAGATGCAAGGGATCATATGGCTGAAGCTTTTTGACTCCTCCCTGTTTAGAGAAGTGATGAGAAAAGTAGCTGAAGAACTACTGATATTGTAGTGCTGTTTGAAATGGGAGGTTGGAATAAATCAAATTATTATTGGTGCCAGGTATTTCAAATTAAGTAGTGGGAAAATTATTAGAATTTTATTATATGACAGTATAAAGCTTCATTTGGAAGAGCATAAATTATTCAAGGATATTCAGCATGGATTTGTGATGAAGTTTTTTGAAGAGGCAAGGAGAATCTATGAGGGCAGAGCTTTTGATATCATCTATGTGGGTTTTAGCAAGGCTTTTGACAAGGTCCCAGATGGCAACTCTGTTTAAGTGTCTCGGATCCAAGGAAGACTGAGAAATTGAACCCAATGTTAGCACAGAGGCAGGAAGCAAGACATAATGCCTGAAAGGTATCTTTGTTAGTGGGATGTCGACACCAGTAGATACAATAGACGCAACATTTTGTATTATATATTAATTGTTTAGACTTTAAAAGTGACGGTTCAGCGAGTTTACAAAAAGAAATAATAGGCAGGTCAGTTTGTTAACAACTAGTAAATAGAATTCAATCAAGAGAATCTGGATGAGAAACAAAGCAAGTAAATACACATTAAGTGGGATGAGTACAGGTATAGGGAAAAGAATATCCACAGGTCCTTAAGTCACAAAGCAGCTCAATAAGATGGTTATGAAAATGCACAACACATTTTTAATGGCCATAGTATAATAAATAAGAGCAGGAAGGATGGCTAAAATTGTACATAACTCTAATTAGACCATAGTTTGACCAGTCCTGTCCATTGTATTAGAGGAAAGATGTGACTGCAGAGGAAATTTATGTGGATGTTAAGAGAATTGAAGAAGTCTGAAGACTGAAAGTTTGGATTGTTTTCTTTGGAAAAGGGATGAAAGACTTCAGTAAAATAAATACAACAATGAAGGACCTCAAATGTTAAAGAATGGAATGATTTCACTTCACAAAGGGGTGAAGACCAGGGATCATAGATGTAAAGTGACTCATGATCAAATATTTCACCTGGAGCAGGGTAGGAGTCTGGAACTCACTGCCTGAAATAAAACATCATCACATTTAAAACATACTTCGCAACACACAAAAAATGCTGGAGGAACTCAGCAGGCCCGGCAGTACCTACGGAAAAGAGTTTCAGGCCGAGACCCTTCTTCCGGACCCTTCATCTCATGTTTGTAAGACATACTTTGATATGTAACTTCAGAGCTGTGGTTTGAAGAGCTATGAATAAGTGCTAGAAGGTAAGGTTAGGCTGGGCAGCTTTCTCAACAAGCAAAGACACAGTGAGACAAACACCTTTGTACATCTTTTCGCAAATGTCATGCACTCCCATGGGCTGAAGCTGCTTTTTGTGGCAACCAGGTTTTTCCAGAACAGTGCAAAGATAACTCTAGGTCCATAATAAGTTGGGCTTAGAGGACATTATCCAAAACTAAACCCAGCCTGCAGTAAAAATCCTCTGCACTGTCAATCATCATTTCACCAATGGGCTCATGAAACTTCAGAAACATATTTCAAATGGTAGATTGACACCAAGGTTGGAGGATTAACTCTTCTTAGAATCAGTGTGGATTTATTTTATACTTTTATTCGAATGCCTTGAGGGGAAATACATATAAATGAAAGAACAAAAATCAATGTGAATGAAGGTGGATCATCTTTTGATAAAGATATAAATGCATATCTAGAATAATGTTCAATAATTTAAGGCCTTCCCATGATTTGCTTAAGCAGAGTCCAGCTATACTTGGGTATAGCTTGGGTATGAGCTTGGGTAGTAGTAGTGTTTTGGGATTAATGCTGTGTTAATTAGTTGACTACCACATGCTTTCTAGCCACATCTTGTTCAATACAATATCGTATGAAGAAGTGAAAATAATTTCAGTGTCCACAAGCCAATCATTCAATGAAAGGCTGCAGGCCTTAACTGCACATCTCCAGATGTCGTATCACACTGAAATTGTATCAACTCTTTCACATCTTCTCAAGCTTCAAATGTGTTTGTCACATTTGAAGATTTTTGTTGCATGTTTTTTTAAGTGTTATATGTAAACTTACTTCCCCCATGTTACCTCACCTCAGGATACTGTGCCAATAAATAAGGTGGCTGTGTTAGTAGGAAGTTAGTGAAGGAATTGCTTTCGACGGTCCGAGTTCAATCTATCGATATTGCAAAACCGTTGAGCTAGATCACACGTGTCAGCAAGCTGGCGTGCGTGTTGAAGAATTCCAGCAAGCTGCAGAGTGCACGTCAGTGTGTTCTGCCTAACGTCCCTGTGCGCTGGAACCCGGAAGGATGGAATATGCTGGAAAGCAGATGCCCATGTGTGATGGCCACCTAATGACCAGTTGACCTCCTAACTTGCTTCTGTTTTCACCACTGAGTTGTGAACTATTTTTCCTTCTTATTGAGTGGAAGGGGATGAGATTTCTTATCTGACCCTTCGGCTTTAATCATCCAGTGCTTGTCCATTCAGCATGTCTCCTTCTCTTGACCTTAATTACAATGGTAAATGAAGTAAAAAAAAATCCCATTTTCATTTTGCTTGAAGTAATATTAAAGCTTTCAATGAAACAGTATATTTAATTTTTAAGTGAATCTAACCTCATGTGGTCTGTACACACCAGCTGTGTGGTGAAAAAGGCACAACAGCGCCTCTTTCACCTCAGACAGTTAAGGAAGTTTGATATGCCCCCCCCAAATCCTAAGAACTTTCAACAGGGGCATAATTTAGAGCGTCCTGACTGGCTGCATCACTGCCTGGTATAGGAACTGTTCCTCCCTCGATTGCAGGATTCTGCAGAGAGTGGTGCGGACAGTCCAGCACATCTGTAGTTGTGAGCTTCCCATGATTCAGGATATTTACAAAGACAAGTGTGAAATAAAGGCCCAAAGGATCATTGGGGACCCAAGTCACACCAACCACAATCTATTCCTGCTGCTACCATCTGAGAATTGGTCCTGCACCATAAAAGTCAGGACCAACAGGCTCTGGGACAGCTTCTTCCACCAGGCCATCTGACTGATTAACTCATGCTGATTTGTGTGTTTTTCTGTGTTACATTAACTGTTCTATTTATTATAAATCATTATAAATTACTATGATTGCACATTTAGACAGAGATGTTACATAAAGATTTTTACTCCTCATGTAGGTAAAGGTTGTAGGAAATAAAGTCAATTCAATTCAATTTTTTAATTTCTCTTTGTTTTAAACTTTTTTATGCAATGTCTTAGCGACTGTGATCACCTGGGCCGTAAGGTACAGAGCTTCAATTTGCAATGCTGAAACTCTGCTTGTGGACCAGAGCACTTCATGAAAGAGCTGCGGTGGAACAGGTCACTGGGAGCCTCACAAGCACTGAAGCTGGAGCAACGCACACAAAGTGCAGGGGGAAATCAGCAGTTCAGGCAGCATCCACGGAGGGCTTCAGTGTGGAGACTTCTAATCAGAAACCTTCATTGGGATCATGAGTCCTTAAGTGCCACCTGTTCATTTCCATCCATTGACACTGTGCGTGAATTTCTGAGCTTGTCCGTTTACTTTTTATTTATTAAGATACTGACTTTATTTATCTATACGTATTTTTATTTACTGAGATGCAGCATGGAATAGGCCCTCAAGGCTCTTTGAGCCACCACTGCCCAGCAAATCCCCAATTTAATCCAAGCCTAATCACAGGACAATGTGCAATGACTGATTAACCTCCCATTTGGTAGGTCTTCAGACTGCTGGATGAAACTAGAGGAAACTCACATGGTTATGGGAAGAAACACCTTACAGGCAGTGACGAGAATTGAACATGTACTATAAAGCACTGCGCTAACTACAATGCTATCGTACTTTCCCTAGAGTTTGTCGAGTGTTGCTCAAGCTTGCCCGCATCTGCAGAATCTTTTGCGCCTCACAAGAGCTGAAGAAACGGCAAATGAGGTTAATGAGAATCTTGCAAAATTATGAGTTATTTTATATGGAGGCCAGGTTATGAGTAACAGTAGAAGCTAGCCAGAAGAAGAAAAAGAAGAATGCCCTTAACTCCTGATGGAGTCATTGGGGCGCCGTCTTGACAAGCTTTTTGCACCGATCTTTTTTGGTGATTGCTCATCACGTGGAATTTCTGTAGCATTCTCTATTTTTTTTTACGAGGTTGAATTGCTAGCTCGACACTCAACCCAACACCGATGGAAAGCGTGTAAGGGAGCCAGCTGGATTTGAACTCGGGACCATTCATCCAGGAGTCCAGCGCTGATGCCACTACGCCACCAGCCAGTAGAAGCTAGCCAGGCCAGGATATTATTCCTTGGAGCTTAGAGGAGTGACCTTAAAGACATTTACAAAATTATGTGGAGCACAGATAAGGTGAATGGTCATAATTTTTATTTTCAAAGGATTCAAGAACATTTATTATCAAAGTTTACATGCAGTATACATCCTTGAGATTCATCTTCCCCATGGACAGCCATGAAACAAAGATGAACCGTAGAACCAATCCAAAGAAAAAAAAATCAAAAACCCTAACCCCTCACTTGCAAAAAAAAACCAAATTGCACAAACAGCAAAAAAAAATTAACAAAACGCGGAATATAAAACATAAAATCAAAAGGCATATTTCAGTTCAGTTCAGTGTTCTTTATCTGTGGGCCACCTTGATTCAAAAAGCAACAAAAAAAAACAACAAAAAAGGACTGACCAGAAAGCTGGCAAAGGGAGACAAGAACTGGAGATCAGCGGGGAGAGATTCAACGAGGAGCTGAGGGGCAGCTTCTTTGTGTAGGAAAGAGCTGCAGGAAGAAGTGATTGATGTGCGTCCAATAACCAGATTTAAAAGACATTTGGCCAAGTACACTGATAGGAATGGTTTAGAGGAATATGGGCCAAAAGTGAGCAACCAAGATATCTTCAAGGAGCAATGCCTCAAAAAAGGTGGCATCCATCATTAAGGACCCCCATCACCCAGGACATGCCCTCTTCTCATTGCTATCATCAGGAAGGAGGTACAAGAGCCTGAAGGCACTCACTCAACGATCCAGGAACAGCTTCCCCTCTGCCATCCGATTCCTGAATAGACATTGAACCCATGAGCATGACCTCAATAATATTTTTTCCTGTTTTTTTTTGCACAATTTATTTTAACTTAACCATTTAATAGCTCTCTCTCTATTGTCAGTGTTTTCTCTATTTATCTTGTACTGTTGCTGTAAAGTTAATAAATTTCATGATATATGCCGGTGATATTTAATCTGATTCTGATTCTAATTTAACTTAACTATTTAATAGCTCTCTCTCTATTTTCAGTGTTTTCTCTATATTTATTTATCATGCTTTTCATTGTACCGTTGCCATAAAGTTAATAAATTTCATGATATATGCCAGTGATATTTAATCTGATTTTGATTCTAATTTAACTATTATATATATATACACACACACATAGACATACACACACACACACACACACACACACATATATAAAGAGAGAGAGAGAGTGAGAGAGAGAGGAGAGAGAGAGTGAGAGAGAGTGAGAGAGAGAGAGAGGGGAGAGAGAGTGAGAGAGAGTGAGAGGAGAGAGAGAGTGAGAGAGAGCGAGAGAGAGAGAGAGTGAGAGAGAGGAGAGAGTGAGAGAGAGAGAGTGAGAGAGAGTGAGAGAGAGGAGAGAGAGTGAGAGAGAGAGGAGAGAGAGTGAGGGAGAGGAGAGAGAGAGAGTGAGAGAGAGAGCGAGAGAGAGAGAGAGAGAGAGAGAGAGAGAGTGAGAGAGAAAGAGAGAGTAAAAGAGAGAGAGATACAGTACCAGTTGGGCTGAAGGGCCTGTTCTGTTTCCATGTTGTGTAACTCTATGATTGTATGGCATTAAGAGGTTAACACGGGGCAGGGAGCCAGCCTGAGAATGGGAGATAAGGGGTGACCATGAAGTCTGGAGCTTGATCAATGAAATTTAGCTCCTCATTCTCCCTTCTCCCTTGGCTGCTGCTCACTCAGCAGCTCCTTGACCTTGGCAGCAATGCTGTGCACCGTTGTGGAAAATACTGCTGAGCTTAGGAAAAACGCACGAGTTCAAAAGTGATTAGATTATATCACTGTCAAAAGTTCCGTGGGATTCTGGTTCAGGTTTCTCTTCGTCAGGACTGGATGGATGTGTTTATACATAGCCATAGCTGCAGGAAAAAGTGTGAAGTTAAATGGAAACATTTGCTGAAGAAAGTAAAGTGAACTTGCCGCCGTCTCATAGACTTCAAGCGTAGCAAAGATTTTCTCGTCTAAAGATAATGTTCAGCTCAAAGGTGTCTGAAATGCAGTGCTGGGCTTGGAAGTGAGAGGTGATTATTGTAAGTAAGAGGGAGCATTACAACAAGCTGTTTAAATGGAGTTTGGATTATTTTCTTTAAATCTGAGAATAATAGTTCAAATGTGAAGTCCGCTATACTGAGCTATCTGAAAATCACCTATCCACAGATAGGTTTTGTTTAGTCATTCACACCAGTCACTATATCTGAATGTTAATTTAGTGAGTGAGTGATGTGTGTGAGAAACTGTGGTGATGTGTTAAACTGGTTTTTAAACACAAGCATATTCTGTTTGTCTTTAGTAACTTTCATCTCTTGTTTTCCATTTCTCTGAGTCTCTCATGTAAATCCAGTACTGTATGCTAATCAAGAGGTTTACCATAAATATCAACATTGTCTATTGATCTATTAAAGAGGCAAAGACCTGAATTATTTTGGAAGGCAGGATTGTGATTCTGAAAATGAACTCCAGAAATTCACTATAATGGAAACCTATCTGGCAGGATTCCCTTGAGAATGGGGAATGGTCTTGCATTGGAGTGAAGCGTGAATTTCTATTCAGTTTGTCCAAAGCAGTTCTGATACAGTGTTGATGTTTGTTGCTTGTCGTTCCTCACACATCGGCACATCGGGCGGCAACCTTTCCTTTTCTTTAGCATTTGTCTGTTTTTTATGAGGCCAAGTTGCTAGCTCGATGCGCAACCCAGCACGGATGGAAAGTGTGCGAGGAGCAGGCCAGATTCGAACCTGGGACCACTCGCCTCAGAGTGCAGAACGGAGGCCATTACATCATTGGCCCGCTCTGTTGCAGGATCATCAACAATAAATCAAAACAGGTTGCATCTACTTTTTAAATAATTATAATGAAATAATCGTCCCCAGTCTCTTATCTATACCCGTTTGCCCCTTGTGAATTTAATTCAATTCAATTCAAGTTTAATTGTCATTCAACCATACATGAAAAGTCATGAATACAGTCAAACAAGACAGTGTTACTCCAGGGTCAAGGTGCAAAATACATACCAACAGTCTCACACACAGCACAAAACACCCATAGCACGTATAAGATCGAAAGATACAGCCGCTGAATAAAAGAGATCAAACTGAAGCCATCCAGCTGCCGAAATCTGCGGACGACCACAACAGAGCTTGTCTTCTGCCCAGCGAACAGTGTGGGGAGTCCAGCCTCGACGCCGCGCCACACCGCCCCCGTGGCGTGCACCGGCTTCGACGCCTCTGAGGTCAGAGGCTTGAGGCCTAGTCCTGGCACATACAAGATAACAAGCACATACAGGTGTTACACACAAAATGCTGGTGGAACACAGCAGGCCAGGCAGCATCTATAGGAAGAAGCACTGTCGACGTTTTGGGCCGAGACCCTTCGTCAGGACATTCCTCGTGTTTACATACAGGTGTCCCTTGCTTTACGAAAGTTCACTTTACGCCACTGCGCTTTTACGAAAGACCTACATTAGTACCTGCTTTCGCTAACCGAAAGAAATCTGAAGAAGATTTTTGCTTTTATGAAAATAGGCATCCACTTTAAGCTTGTGTTTACCCCAAGAAAGACTACTATGACTATGAAGCCTTGTGCGGGCAACTGTGCGCGCATGCGTGTACGTGCCAATTTTTTTCTACAATTCTGTTTTGGCTAAATCTTCCCAATTCTGAAGTGAAACATACATTATTTCTACTTTATGTAGGCTGTGTATTTATCATATCATTCCCGCTTTTATTATATGTTCGTACCATTTTAGGTTTTATGTGCTATTTGGTATGATTTGGTAGCTTATTTTTTTGGGTCTGGGAACGCTCAAAAATTTTTCCCATACAAATTAACGGTAATTGCTTCTTCGCTTTACGCCATTTCAGCTTACGGACGGTTTCATAGGAACGCTCTACTTTCAGATAGTGGGGGAATCCTGTATAGGATATCAGTAAAACACAACCACTCATGCCATGTCTTTGAGGGTCATAAACATGGAAACAGGACATTCAGACCACCGAAACTATGGTAACCATCAACTACCCAGCTACATTAATTCTCTTACTCACATCAATCCCTTCCAGATTCTTCCTCTCACATAGGCAGCAGGGAATTTTGCAGTAGGCAATTAACTTACCAAAGCTCACACCTCTTTGGGTTCGTGTGAGGAAACCCGTGTGGTCACAGGGAGAATGTGAAGACTGTACACAAAGAGCAACCAACATCAGGATCGGACTTGAGATACTGTGGAGCAGTGAGGCAGCAGGTCTCCTAGTTGTACCACTGTGTAAGCCTTATTCTTCTTTTTTGTTACGGCAGGGTATTGGCATCACTTTATCATCCATGCAGAGGTGAGATCTCATGCCACCAATGATGATTGTATCTATCATAGATCAATGAACCACCTGTTTGTCCACCTATCCACTTGGAGCTAGCCAATTTCAACTGTGATGTCACCACGCACTGTTTACAGTCCAACTCGGACAAGAGAAAAAAATCCACCGTTGCTGGAAATTCAAGCAATGTACACACAAGATGCTGGAGGAACTCAGCAGGCCAGGCAGCTGAAAAGCGTCCTGATGAAGGATTTTGGCCCCAAACGCCGACTGTTGACTCTTCTCTATAGGTGCTGCCTGGCCTGCTGAGCTCCTCCAGCATTTTGTGTGTGTTGACCACACACCGTAGTTGGCTTCAGTCAATTCAACAGGTAATTGTGATGGTAAAATTGAGCAGGACTGCCATTCCCCGTTGGAGGTACAAAGCCTTCCCAAAGAATGAGAGAGGAAATAAAGAAAAAGTTAGATAAGGTATTGTAGCAGAAAATATTGTGTTACTTAATATCAACGATCTGAACTTATCCAAAGAAAAAAAGAGTAAATCGCACCGCTGTCGGGTAAGTGTAAGGCTGCTGTTGAACAGGGCTCCAAAGGGCAAATATTGTTCAGAGCTTTGGCATAAATTGACACTGAGGTCAAAATTTTGTTCCCTCCCTCGACTGTCCACAGAAGGGTCACTGGCAAAGAAGGTGGACAGTTGGGGTCAGAGTCAGATTGGTCTGAGTTCTCTGGTGTACATGTAGCTTGGTACTTGGAGGCTCTTGTTTCACCATGTAATAAAGCTTGTTAAATCCTTCATTTGAGGCGTGTCCTTGCTGACTGAGGAATTCTAATCCATTATGGCCTTGGCACCAGGCCAAAGCTGCATTCCTTTAAGCGTTAAGGCAGAGCTCACATCTGCAGGTGTACAAAATCAATGTTTTCAACCCATTTTTATCTTTTTCATCCAAGATCCTGCCCTCTCCCCAGTAGTGAATACACCTTAGTGACAACACTTTATCATCCTCTTTTCTTATTCTGTTTGAAGCACAAGTGTCTAGTCTATTTTGTTTTGATTTTTCTTTACTTTCGTTGCTCTGCTAACATGGGCCACACCAGACATGGCTCTGCGTCTCTTTATTCCAATTTTACCACTGAGTTGTACCTTTTGAAATGCATTACTTCACAGAAGATTGAAACCAAAATTTCTCTGCTCTCCTGTAGTTAAAGCTAACTTCAAATAGGAGCCTTAGTACACCAGTTGGTCTAAAGTCAGCAGAAAATTCCCACATTCAAACATTGCCACCAATAAGGACAGATTTTGCTGGTGTACCTCAGCTGCTGTTTGAAGTTAAATTTAACTTCAGGAGGAATCTTGGTATGTATCTATCCTATCTGCTCTGAGGGAATTTTGTTATCTCATTAATAACAAACAAAGCTTAGAAAAACTAGAAAAAGTAATCCTGAGCAAAAGAAAATCTGCAGATGCTATAAATCCAAGCCACACACACACACACACACACACACACACACACACACACACACACACACACACACACACACACACACACACACACACACACACACACACACACACACACACACACACACACACACACACAATACTGGAGGAACTCAGAGGGCCAGGAAGCAATAATGGAAAAGAGTGCCGTCGACATTTCGGACCGAGACCCTTTATCGGGACTCCGTAACATTTCTGAGTCAAAAGCAATCCTGATCTCAGTAACTTATCCAACATTCAAATTCCCAGACATCCACAACAGGTTTCAATTTGCAACTGGAATCTTTTTTATGTGTTTGGCAATTCTGAATTTGGTGACCTAATTGTTTCGGATTATACGCACGGTCCATAGTGGTTAGCAGAACGATTTACAGTATGGAGGACCCAGGTTCAATTCCCGTCGCTGTCCGTAACAAGTTGTTGCATTCTCCCTGGGACTGAGTGGCTTTCTTCCCGGTGTTCTGGTTTCCTTCCACAGTCCAAAGACGTACCAGTTGGTATGTTAATTGGTCATTGTTAAATTATCTTGTGAATAGTCTGGGGTTAAATCAAGAGCTGTCAGGCTAGGAAGAGCCTATTCCGCACTGTATCTCAGTAAATCAATAAATACCCAAAGTCTTTTTGCATTGTGTTACTTCCCCTGCTGGACCGTTCAGCTTTTTGCAATTTGCAAATAGGTTTAAAAAGGCCAACCTGCAGCATCAGGGGCAAGTTAAGCATACTCCATTGCAAGCGTAGTATCCTTATTTCTAGATAATAATGCCTCCATAATTGTATCCTTCTCATTATCAATTAATCAACCAGTAACCAATAACCAAAAAAAAATGGAAAGCGATCAAACAGAGCATGACACATCAATAACCCGTCTGAAATTAGTAGATGACATCCTATTGTCGGTTTTCTAAAACCAAAAGAATTTACCCGAACAATTTAAAAGCTACTTTAATACAAACCATCCATTAATGGCGTAATATATGCCTGGCAAGATTCTGCATGAAATACAGGACTTCGAACTGATTAAATTACCTCCCTGTCCACTAGTCCAGAGAAGCTACTAAATCATGAATCATACAATATAGTCTCAGTACAGACTAGGGGATGCACGGTGAATTTTGATGTTAGCAGGTTTCCCTTTACTCCAGATTTTCTTTTACCTTTAATGCTAATTGCTTTATCTGCATTCTGAAGCAACCCTCAGTCGGAGGTGAATGACAGCATAGGAAAAAAATGGCTAATAAATGATTGATATATTTTGCACTGATGTACTGTACTTCTGTGAATGTGTTCAACATTCTGAGCCACCCTTTAGCCACAGCTAGCCTTCAATAATTAACTATTTGCCTATGATGTTCAAAGAAATTTATATAATTTTATCAATATCTTATTTCAAAGCTTATTCCTATTTATATTTCTAATTGGTATATATTTCTAATCTGTTCCCTTTTTTTGTTTTATAATAAAATGTAACAAATGTTTAAGAAAAGTTGTTTTATTAATTGTATTCAAATGCTTCATGTTAATCCACAAGTGCCTTCTTTGTGAATAAGCAAATGGATGTGCAAATGTTTATTTGCGTAGCCCAATTTCTATCTTGCAGGCTAAAAATTACTGTTAAACACTCTTCTGCAAACACAAGAGGGAAGTTAATACATCTTTCATATTGAATGCCATGTTTCCTGTACATAACTCTGATTAATGCTGGAATTTGCAATCTGCTTTAATAGCTATCATTTGCTAGAATGAACCTCAAATAAAACAAACTATTATTCGATCTCTACTTGCACTAGAACAAATCTAACTTAATTCATTGGTTACAGAGAACTGTAAGTAGGACCATCTTACATACTGCCTGTTACGCCACTAGCGTTTAGGGCAGCATTGAAGGTTCTCCACCTCTGTGTTGTTCGAGGCTTCCTTCATCATGTCAGTAGCTTCTTCTCGGTTTTCACTACAGTCTGTCTTGCAAATCCTGGATCGAGACTCAGGAATACTGCTGCACTCAGATGTAGAACGATTCTTCATTGCCATTTTCATAACAATTTGGTTTTACCAGTTAGAGTTGTTAACCCTGAGCTGGACACCCGAACCTGGAGGAGCGCTGGACCACTCTTAGTCTGGCCTCTACCCTTTGACCTGTCTGGCACGGGACACCCTACCAAGAGCCAAAACATAAAGCGCTGACTCCAGCCAACAGAGCTCTCTGGGTCATTGAGGCAGGCAAGCCTCCACACCGCAAAACAAGGTTCTGGTCCTCTTGGAGGCAATCAAATTTAGAATATATCAATTTATGATGGACAAAACTAGAGCCAAGTTCTATTTTCGCAAATATTTTTGGTTCCTCTTGGAACATGGAAGCATGACAAATGACCTTGGAAGTGTTATGAGCTACCAGTTCATTAGATGTGTTTTGACACGAAGCACCAGGATGAAATACTGAGAAGGATATCAATCTGTTGTGCAATCTGTACTTGAGACAAGCTAAAACGCACCCATATCCAGGCCAGGTTGAGCAAGATTTTTTTTTCTCAGTCTACCTGAGGTAGGTAACTAACTATTTATTATTAAAAGACTTTTTGGAAATCAAAGTTGAACTTCATATACTGCATTTCAAGCTTCCAAACTCCTCTTCTTGCAGAGCTAAAGTTCAAAACGTATATAAAAGAGTGGATGAATATTTAAAAATAATTACTTATTGCCTGAAGGTAAACAAAAAGGAGATAAATAATTAATCACACTGGGAAAAGCACCTCTGTGAGACAGCTTGTAAATTCATTACGCTTTCACACTGCCATGCTGAATTCAAAGCAAATCATTCTGGAGTCCCGCGTATGAGGATCATTCTGAGTTAGTCAAGGTAGGTAGAGGACCTATACTGCATCCATCATACGAATATAATTATAAAAAAAGCACAACAGCGCCTCTACTTCCTTAGGAGTCTGCAGAGATTCGGCGCATCATCAAAAACCTTGGCAAACTTCTATCGTTGTGTGGTGAACAATCTGCTGCTGGTTGCATTGCATCCTGGGATAAGAACACCAACGTCTTTAAGCAGAAAGTCCTACGAAAGGTAATGGATTCGACCCAGCACATCCCAGGTAAAGCCCTCCCAGCCGTTGAGCGCATTTACATGAAATGACGCCATGGAAAAGCAGCATCCATCATCAAAACTCCTCACCACCCAGGCCGTGCTTTTTTCTTGACGCTGACATCAGGTAGAAGGTCCAAAAGCCTCAGGACTCGCACCACCAGGTTCAAGAACAGTTACTACCCCTCATCCATCAGGCTCTTGAACAAAAGGGGATAACTACACTGATTCTTTTCTGGTGTTTCCACAACCGATAGTCCCTTTTGCCAATCAACTTTCCAGCTCTTAGCTTCATCCCTCCCCCTCCTGTCTTCTCCTATCATTTTGGATTTCCCCCTCCCCCTCCCGCTTTCAAATCTCTTACTATCTTTCAGTTAGTCCTGACAAAGGGTCTCAGCCCGAAATGTCGACTGTCCTTCCTATAGATGCTGCCTGGCCTGCTGTGTTCCACCAGCATTTTGTGTGTGTTGCTTGTCTCACTTTAAGGACTCTTTATCATTTTATTTCATGCTCTTGTTATTTATTGCTATTTATTTATATTTGCATTTCACAGTCTGGTATTCATTGCTCCTGGTTACCGCTTCTGTTCGATAGATTTGCTAAGCATGCCCGCAGGAAGAAATACCTCAGGGTTGTATGTGGTGGCATGTACACATTCTGATAATAAATTTTATTTTCAACTTTGTATTTACATAAGGTTGCAATCTACGGCTATTTAAGAGACCCCTCACCAAAACCATAGTGGGAGAATTGGTCTGGAACTGTATAGCCTTTCTCTGAAAATTTAACTGACAAGAACAGCTTAATATTTGAAGTGTAAGGATCTCAAAAAGAAGCACCAATGGTGACAAGCACATCAATAGAATAAGGGCTTCTATCTTCATGTTCAGTCTTGTGATTCATCAAATTTCAGCATGTTGCCAGCACATGAAAATGAAGAATGCCAAAGCTATTTTCACCATTTTGGAAGATCAGCCAAGGTCCCTTAGGCTGGATTACTTGTACCATTAAGGTCCTACGATGCCGTGGGGAAGACATTATATTAACCCAAACAGCAGCTCACATTGTGTTAATGATAGATTTTTGTTCAGGTCTGAAGTCTTCAGAACTTATTACTGAATAATGTGCACCTTCTTACCTCAGTTCAAATCAGCAACATCTGATGACCATTTTGTGTTAATCCCTCTGACTCTGACTGAATAACACAGCAACTGCAAGGACCAGCAATGAAGTAATTTTGCTAGCATCAAACTGGGACAAAAACAATGGGAAAAGGGGATTACCACATATCCATTATCAATACTTTTAAGTAAGCAATCCTACTACCTGGCTACATTAAGGGTTACCAGTCAAAGTGAGATATAGTGGAATTAAGCTACCAACAATATTGGGCAGCCTACCGTATTTCCTGATACTAGAAATTTAAAGAACAATTTGTTTCTGAGGGAAATGATTATTATGACATTAAAATTCTCTGATTGAGAAAATGCTCAGCCAGCATAGACAGCACTGTGGCACAACAGTTAATGCTCCAGAATCCAAGATGGAAGCCAACCTGATTCATTCCATGAACATGGATGTTTCCCTTAGCTGCTCCAGTTCCCTTCCAGATCCCATACATAGGCCGGAAGGTTGATCAACTGCTGCAAATTGCTACTTAATATAGACGTCTGGCAAAAGACCCAAAGAAGCATTAATGGGCATGTGCAAGAAAGCAGGTTTGAAGTTGACTGGGGCAAATGAAGGGGATTGAGACTGTTGCCATTGGTGCACTGTGATCTGGCATGAGCCTAGTGGGCCGAATAGCCTACTTCTGTGATGTAATCATTATGCATGCAACATTGTAAGATGTGGAGAAAGGACTGGGGCATATGGCAGTGGTTGGGATGGCAAAAAAATATGCAGGAATGTAGTGATGCTGTCAAACTGCAAGTGAAGGGATCTCTACTCCTCCAAGAAGTTCTGAGCACATCAATAAGGACAGTGGAGAGATTTAGACAAGAAGAGAACTGGAGGAGATAAAATTGCACTGTGGATTGTGATAGGAGATGTGGTGTGAGATGACTGTTCAATAGCTCTCAGGGAAGCAGTAGGATGAAGGTGGGTGGGGGGAAGGGGGAGGTCACAAAAGGTGAGAGCCAATGGAGCAGAATGGTCTCTCAGGGAGACACTGCGACAAGGGTGGAGATAGGGCCCATAGCTTCCTGGGGGCAGGGAGGTGGGGTCTTATGGTGGAATTTGATCAGATCTTCTCAGGGAGCGGGGTATGGAAAAGCACTCCTACCCTTCTAATCCATAAATTAAAACAAGCGCCGCCTGACTGGGCCAGTTTCTGCACCCACCTCCCCATCCCTTCACTCATCAACTTCCCTGAGACCCGGGTACTTTTGCCAGCAGCCCCGAATTTCACTTTCTAACACAAACTAAGCAACGTTGTCATGTTAATTGAGATAAATCACAGATCCACCTCTCCAGAGCTGATTTCTGACAACTGCCTCGATCTCATTGTATTTAAACCATCAGCTGGCGTGAGGTGAAGTTGAAATTCCACATTTTCATTCATTGAGATCATCATCACCTGCAACTTGCTTGGGGTTTTCCAACACAACTTCCCACAATCATACTCCATCTAAATGTAATGACATTTATATCTATGGGATTAATGGCTCCATTTAAAAACAACTTGAGCGTATTAGGCATCTGAAATGCAGTTCACAGAAAAACAACACTGAGGAAACTTTATGACTTTAGGCTTCATCAACGAAAAAGGTTTTAAGGAGTATTTTACAGGAGGAAGAAAGATGCAGTGGCAGAGATAGACATCTAGACTTGGTAGTTCAAAACACAATCATCCACAGTGGACCAATTACATCTGGGCAGTCTCAAGTGGGCAGAGATGTGAGTCTATGATTTTGGAGGAGGTAGCAGAAATGAGGAGGGACAAGGCTCTGGAGGGTACTGAAAACACGGATGGGAAATTTATAGTTGAGCCATTGTTTACTCCGGAGTCGGTGCGGGTAAGCAAGAATAGGGATCAGTATGTAAGCCTAAATTCAAAATATGTCACTGGGAATTTGGATGACCTTAATCTTATATTGAACACAATGGAAGAATTTGCTCAGAGAAGAATTTGAACAGTCAAGCCTGCAGTGATAAGGGTGTTGGTGGGCATTTTTGCAGCAGAATATGCTGAGTTAGGGCCAGAGTAACAGAGTGTGAAATAAACCATTTTGAAGATGGCTGGGATTAGTGTTATGAAGATTGTACTAGGGTTAAGCGGACACCGAGGTTGGAAGTAATTGGTTTCAGACAGTCAGCAAACCAGTTGAGTCATGGTGGTTTGGTGGCGTGGGTGTGGTAAACCATGTGTACCTGTCTGGACACACCCCTCTGCTGACTACTCCTGTGGCTCCTCCCACAGACCCCTGAATAAAGGCAATTGTCTTTTTCAATCTTTTTATTAATTTTTATAAAAAACATAACATAATATTATATTAAATAGGTTATGAATACATTAGACTTAGAATTAAATTAGTAACAAGATAACAATATCTTATTAAGCTATCAGCAAAAAAAGATCGTACAATAATCTATATTGATTATACATGAAAAAGATTAAAAATAATCATCAAAAGAAAAAAAATATATAAAATACAAGAAAAAATGTATATTTAAGAAATAAAAAAAAATAAACCTAAACTAACATGGGCAATAATAATAGTTTACATGTATATGATAGTGTCAGAAACTCCGGAACTCCATACCAAAACAGGAATAAAAAGAGTAAAGGTCTGGAAGAAGCCAAATTAATTCATATGAAAGTGTCGAATGAACGGTCCCCAAGTTTCTTCAAATTTAATTGATGAATCAAAAACAGTACTTCTAATTTTTTCTAAACTTAAACAAGAAATAGTTTGAGAGAACCACTGAAATGTGGTAGGAGGATTTACTTCTTTCCAATTTTGTAATATAGATCTCCTGGCCATTAATGTTACAAAGGCAATCATTTGTCTAATTGAAGGGGAGAGTCGACTATCGTCTTCATTTGGTATACCAAAAATTGCAGTGATAGAATGAGGTTGTAAATCAATATTCCAAATTGAGGAAATGGTAGCAAATATGTCCTTCCAATAATTATGTAAGGTGGGACATGACCAAAACATGTGGGTCAATGAAGCCACATTTAAATGACATCTGTCACATTGAGGATTAACATGAGAATAAAACCAAGCAAGTTGATCTTTAGACATATGAGCTCTATGTACGACCTTAAGTTGTATTAGAGCATGTTTAGCACATATAGAAGAAGAATTAACCATTTGTAAAATTTTTTCCCATTTTTCCGTTGATATATTGTATTGAAGTTCTTTTTCCCATTCCTGTTTAATTCTGCCCGATACCTCTGGTTGTATCTTCATAATCATATTATAAATAAGAGTCACTAATCCCTTCTGACATGGATTTAAAGTAAAAATCATATCTGAAAAATCTATTAAAGTTGAATTAGGAAAGGATGGTAAAACTTTATACAAAAAATTTCTAATTTGTATGTATCTAAAAAAATTAGATTTAGGTAACTTAAATTTGTTAGAAAGTTGACCAAAAGACATCAAACTACCTTCAGAGAAAAGATCTTGAAAACATATTATACCTTTCCTTTTCCATATGCTAAAAGATTGACCTGTTAAAGAAGGTTTAAAGAAAAAATTAAGAAAGATAGGGCTATCAAGAACGAAGTTTATCAGAGTAAAAAACTTACGAAATTGAAACCAAATTCGTAATGTATGTTTGACAATAGGGTTAGATATCTGTTTATTAAGTTTAACTAAATCAACAGGGAGAGAGGAACCAAGAACAGAAAATAAAGAATATCCTTGTGCATCATTACATTCTAAATTTACCCACTGTGGGCACAATGGTAAATCTAAATCTAGTTTCCAATATATTAAATTTCAAATATTATTCGCCCAATAGTAAAATCTAAAATTAGGTAAAGCTAAAACACCATCTTTTTTAGATTTCTGTAACTGTCTTTTACTTAATCTGGGGTTTTTATTTTGCCACACAAATGAGGAAATTTTTGAATCAATGCTATCAAAAAAAGACTTAGGAATGAAAATTGGTAAGGCTTGAAATAAATATAAAAATTTCGGTAAAATCATCATTTTAACAGCATTGATCCGACCAACCAATGATAAGGATAAAGGAGACCATCTAGTAGTAAGTTGTTGAATTTGATGAAGCATAGGTAAAAAATTCAACCTGAATAAATCTTTATATTTCTTGGTAATTTTTATACCTAGATAGACAACTTTAAATGGTATCCTGTCATTCAGTAAAGTTTGTGCATTTAAAGGGAACAGTTCACTCTTATCCAAATTTAGTTTGTAACCAGAAAAACTACCAAATTGAACCAACAAGGATAGAGTAGCGGGAATAGACCTATCAGGATCAGAAATATATAACAACAAGTCATCAGCATAACTTGTATAATTTCTCATTACAGGTAATACCAAAAATATTAGGAGATTCACGAATAGCAATGGCTAAAGGTTCTAATGCAATATTAAATAATAAAGGACTTAAGGGACAACCTTGTCTCGTACCACGAGATAATTGGAAAAAAGAGGATCTATAATTATTCGTAAGAACAGAAACAACAGGTTTATAATATATTAATTTAATCCATGATATAAAATTAGAACTAAAATTAAAATTTTTCAAGGCATTAAATAAGTATGTCCATTCAACTCTATCGAAAGCTTTTTCAGCATCTAATGAAATAACACATTCTGGGGCTGTAGGTGAGGAAGTATAAATTATATTAATCAATTTTCTAACATTAAAAAAGGAATATCGGTTCCTAATGAAACCAGTTTGATCTCCTGAAATAATCTGTGATAGTACCTTTTCTAACCTAATAGCTAAAATTTTTGTAAGAATCTTAGAGTCTACATTTAATAACGATATAGGGCGATAAGATGCACATAAAGTAGGATCCTTATCTTTTTTAAGAATTAAAGAAATGGTAGCTTCATAAAAAGACTGGGGTAGTCTCTTCTTAATGAATGCATCATTAAAGATTTTGCATAGCCAAGGGGAAAGCAAAGAGGAAAAAGTTTTAAAAAATTCTATAATATAGCCATCGGGACCAGGAGCTTTCCCTGAATTCATCGATAAGATAGCCTCTCCTACTTCAGCCATAGAAATAGGTGCATCAAATAAACTTCGATCTTCATCTGTCAGTTTGGGAATATTCAAATTGTTAAAAAAATTATCCATCATAGACAGATCGCCATCAAATTCTGAGAATAAAGGCAATTGGGGCACTGCTCCTCCCTCAGTCTTCGACATGGTCCATGCTCCCTTTTCGCTGTTAATAAAAGCCTATCGCTCACTTCTAGTCTCCTAGAGTTATTGATGGTGCATCAGTGGGGTTGTGCTGACAAGTGGCAGGGAAAATCAGGGCTCTGGACCTGAGTAACTAGTACAGACTACTAGCTATGGCAGAAAAGTCAGTGAGGTGGGGGACAAGGACTGTAGGATGAAAAATAAGGAACTAATGTGTGAAATCAGAGCAGGAGTTGGCCACTCAGGCCTTGAAACCTGATCTGCCATTTAATAAGATTACGAATGGTCTGAATGCACCTCAGCCCACATTCCAGTGTAGATTGGAAACCATTCAAATCCTTTTGCTCTTCAGGTATCCCCCAATGACTGCATAAAACATATTCCAAGTCTCTGCTTCCACCGAGGAAGAGAATTCCAAAATCTCTCAACTCTTTGAAAGGAAAAGTGTTTGAGCTCATCTCTGCCTAAATATGCAACCCATTATTTTAAATAGTTTTATATTCTCCTATGATAGGAGGAAGTTTCCTCTCCACATTCATCCTATCATGAACTCTCATGGTCTTACTGTTTTCTACAAGATTAACCTGTCCAATCCAACCTCAGAAGACACCCAACCATTTTACATATTATTTCAGTAAATCTTTTCTGAGCTGCTTTCAATTTATTAGAATATTCTTTAAGTAAGGAAAACAACATTGCATACTATACTCGTGATGTAGTCACACCAACACCCCTTATAACCTAAGTATTAACTTCTTATACTTGCTGTATTTATGCTCCAGCATTTACAAATAATGCACTGGGAGATCTTCCTGTCCTTCAAAGCTTGCCTGTGCTCCTTCACCTGTGACTTTATACCTAGCCAATGACAGCAAACAAGGATAACACTGTGAAGTTCATCCGAAGAACAAAACTCTGTCTGTCTCTCTCTCTCTCTCTCACACACACACACATTTCTTCTGTATTTATATATTTTTTATAGAATGTATCCCCATATGGTTGCTTTTAAGCAGGATACATTGTTTATCATAAAGCAGAAATCTTACATATTCTTGTCATTAGCTTGATATTTTGGATTAGATAGGAATGTAGGAAATCATTCAGTAAAAAGTATTTACAGTACCAGAAAGCAAATGGTAAAATATATTCTTCCTGCTAACACTAGATTAAACTTCAGCTTTCATTTCAGTCTTTAAAACTCTTGTGGTAAGACCTCTAAACAAGCACCTGTAAATGTAAGATTTCAATACAGTATCCAATACAGCTCTTAAAAGAATTCAAGAGCAACTCCTGTATCCGGTGAGAATGAGAAGTGTGGAACTTGCTCCCACATGAAGTGGTTAAAGGAATAACAAGGACACATTTAAGGGAAATCTAGATAAGTGCATGAAGGAGAAAATCACAAGAAATGACAGGGTTAGATGAAGTGGAAAGGAAGGAACTTGTGTGCAGCATAAATATTGGCCTTAAACAGATGGACTGACTGACCTTTATCTCTGCTGCAAACTCGATGAATTATTGTACGTTTCGACAAGAGTATTAAACCTCTGTCAAAACTGATGAAAGCATATTTTAATCCATACACTTGCATACATGTTGGTCTTGTACATATTAGAAAAGCTGGCATGCCAAGATAGGATTGATAGCAACCATAAGCAATGTTCATTATTCCAAATGATGGTACATAGCAACTTAAAATCAAATGCCCCTTTTCCGAGAGAATTCCGAACCTCAGTACTTTGTGTTAAGAAAGTTGTCCCTCTGGTTCTTCTCGCTTCCTCCCCTCTCCCTTTCCACTTTCTCAACCATGATTCCCCTCTCCCTGCCCCTTTCCCACTCTCAGTTCACAACAGAGACCCAGAACAGAATCAGGTTTATCATCACTCACATATGTCGTGAAATTTGTTGTTTTTTCAGTAGCAGTAGGGTACAATGGATAAAATTACTCCAGCACTGTGCAAAAGTCTTAGTTACTCTGGATATATTTTTGCGCCCAAGGCTTTTGCACAGTTCTGTAAGAGTTGGCTATTGACCTCAGGAAGTGGGAAGTGCCCATGATCATGGTGCTGCGATCAAGCGTGCTAAGAGTTTCAAGTTCCTTAGAACGAGTACCACAAATCGCCTGTCCTGATCAAATCACGTAGATGCTATGGCAAAGAAAGGTCACCAGTGACTCGACTTTCTCAGGAAGCTAAAGAAACTTGGCACGTCTCCTTTGCTCCTCATTAGTTTAGATGCATGTACCATAGTCAGCATCCAATCTGAATGCATAACGGCTTGGTATGGCAACCGCTCTGCTCCCAACCACAAGGAAGTGCAATGAGTTGTGGGCACAGCTCAACACATCACAGTCCACAGCCTCCCCTCCATGGACTCTGTCCACACTCCCCACCGCTTCAGTAAAGCAGACAGCATAATCAAAGATCCCACCAAACCTGGAACTTCTCTCTTCTTTCCCTTCCCTTTGGGCAGAAGATACAAAAACCTGAAAGCATGGACCACCAGGCCTCAAAGCTTCCATCCCACTGTTATATGATGATTGAATGGTTCCCAAGATGGACTCCTGACCTCACAATCTAGCTTATTGTGACCTTGCGCCTAATTGTCTACATGAGGTGGCCTTTGGATGTAACTGCAAGATTTTATTCTGAACTCTGGTGTTGTTATACCTTGTACCACCTCAATGCACGATATAATGAATTGATCTATGTGGATGGCATGCAGGATAATTTTTACATTGATCTCAATACATATGAAAATAATAAACTAATTTAATCATTTAATTTATCAATTATATATTTTTATCTGATAGGCCCTGGTGTCTCTTTAGTATATTGCCTGTCATAATGCAATTAATAGATTCAATGTACTTCTAATTCAAGTTGGGCTATTCCTCATTTTATTGTACCTAGTTGTAGGGTACCACTGTGTAGCTGTAATGAGAATTATGGTGCAAATTAAAGTAACTGTCTAAATTGGCAAATTTACTGTTCACCAAAATGTCAGGTTTTATAGTGTTTTATTCCTTCTTTTTCTCTACCATTAAAGCTCAGCTCCTGCCAGTGATATAATCTTTGAAGAATACTATTGTTGTTTTCCTTTGAAATAATTTACGTCATCGCATGTTACTTTATTCAAAATAGTCAGGCTGATAACTTAAGCATCGATTAGGTAAGTTACACAACAGATTAAGCAGTTAATAAATTATTTTAAAACATTCATAGATGAATGATTTTGATTTGCTGTCCTTGTTGATACGTACTTGCTGGAGTATGTGACCATGTATGGAGTCACTAAATCATGGAAGTGTACCACATGGAAACAGGCTATTCTGCCCTTTTCATTCAGTGAGCTCCTTTCCATATTAATCCCATCCCCCACACTTGGCTTTGCTGAGTTTCATGCAGGGGGTGGGGGGGGGGGTGCTTTGATGACTGCGATGCCGGTCTTTTCTGTGCGGGGAAGGGGTGAGTTTGATGTTTCTCTCTGAACTGACTTCCATGGTTTTTCTTTGCTTTTTGGCTATCTGGAGAAGAAGAATCTCAGAGTTGTATACTGTATACATAATTTGATAATTAATTAACCTTTGAACCTTTGTCCCATAGCCATCTATGCCTGAACAATATAAATTCTCATTTAGATGCTTCGTAAACACTGTCAGTGACTCAGCTTCAGCTACTCTCTCAGGCAGTGCATCTCAAGTCTTTACCACACTCTGGGTGAAGAAAGCACCACTCACATGCTCTATCAGTCTCTTCCCTCTTACCCCAAAGCATGCGTTCCCGTTTTGTTTATCTCTAATATGGGGGAAGGCTTTCTGCAGCCTCACCAGTCCATCCTGCTCATGACTCCATATATGAGGGACTTCTCCTTCACAAATAGCTATGGTTGAATTGTTTTATCATAGTTAGAAATCTATTCAGTTCTCACCAATAGTATGAACATTTTTGTTTTCAGCTCACCTTTTCAACAGAATATTATTTATTTATTGATTGATTGAAATACAGGGTTGAATATGTCCTTCCAGTCTTTTGAGCTATGCCATCCAGTAATGTCCCGATTTATCCCTGGACTAACCACAGGACAATTTACAATGACCAATTAACCTACCAATCGAGACATCTTTGGACTGTGGGAGGAAACCAGAGCACCTGGAGGAAACCCACATGATCTCAGGGAGAACATACAAACTCCCTACAGGCAGTGGTGGGAGATGAACCTTGGTTACCTGTACCGCAAAGCATTATGCTAACCACTACACCGCTGTGCCTCCCCAATATACATTGGACAGAATAAATAAGTAAGAGAATCTTTCAATCCGCTCTACAATAAATCTATCAGTCAAATTCGGACAAACACGAGACGCTGAAAATCCAAGTAACACTCAGAAAATGCTGGAGGAACTCTGTAGGTCAGGCAGCATCTATGGAAAAGAGTAAACAGTTGACGTTTCAGGCCGAAGTATATTGGCAGATTTACAAGCAGTGACCACAGATGAAAATTCTCCATTATAAGTTATAAAACGTCATGAAATCCATTTATTTTTGCGACAGAATGTAATGTTTTAGGTGACGATATATAGTTAGGAAGAAACTTCACACATTTAACCGTTTTATTAAAATAAAGAGTGTTTTTCTTATTTGGATATATGCTTGTATACATAAATAACACTTTATTTTATTAAAATAATTGAATAGAATTTCTTCTTTGTACTATATGATTCACTTACAACAAATGGATTATAATTTCATTATTTTTCATTACACCAAGAAAATTATCGCTTAAGATGTTTGAACAAATTAGTACTGTTAACACAAGGGAAATGTAAATGTCTAGACAGTATTTGGGGGGTTAACAATAAGCATAAATTATGGTTTAGTTGAAGTGAGAGAAATAATTGGGTTATCCATCTTCTTTTCCTTTCCATCCTTCCCTGTTCCCAGATTAAGTTAATTCAAACATCTTTTTGCAAAGATTTGTGAATCTACTCCTCATACTGCAAATGAATTAGATTGCACGTGAACCAGTTTATAATATTGAGGTTACAAAATACAATTGAACATCAAGGCTATGGGTACTGATTGAATATATTACCCTACCTACCGGGCACTCCATTTAGTGTATTCACAAAATTACATGCAAACAACCTGCCCCTTAAGAGCCTGCTGACTGCCAGTGTACCTCAACATTTATCACTGTGTATTGTGTTTGCCAACATTGGGAATACTGGCACTGAAATTAATTGTGCTCTAAGCATTCAGCTCCAAAAATGACAGCAGCCTTGATGGAATGCTGCATTACAGGTATCCAACGTTTCTCCAGAGATCGGTGAAAAATTAATTGGTACAAAAAAATTATTTCATAATAATGAAGATACTTTGATTGAAGTGTGGTGAAGAATGTATTGCGGAAAATTTCTGACCTTAAAGGTGGAGAATCATTTTAGTTATTGTTTACAGTCTAATTATAGGACTATCAATTAAACAAGAAAGAGCAGGGCGCTGGTGAAGGTGTTGCAAATCTGCAGACTGCTGATCGCTCCAAAGACGTTTATTGTGAAAGCAAGAGTTTAGCCTGAATTCCAGCCTTTACTTTCTGTTAGATTATTATTGAAATGCAGCTTGGATTTTAAAAAAAATTGTTAAAAATTTCAATGGTCTTGAAAATACATAACATTATTTTTATAAAGGTTAGAGATCATTATAAGATGATAACATCGCCACTTTTTTTTCTATCCAGGGACTTTATGTCTTCTTGTATTATCACCTTCTAGCTATCCTCCCCCCAAACTTCATATTCTGACATCTTCCCCCTTCCTTTTCAGTCCTGAAGAAGGATCTCAGCCTGAAACATCGACGATTTATTTATTTCCATAGATGCTGCCTGATCTGCTGAGTTCCTCCAGTATTCCGAGCATGGATTTCCAGCATCTGCAGACCGTCTTATGTTTTTGCATCATCATTGTTACATTTTCTACTTGAGTATTACAGATTGGTGCATGGCTGTTTAGCTCATTGAGTCTATACTAGCTCCTGCCGAGGAATCCTAACAGACCATCTCCTCCCTAATCCTCTATTCCCCAATTTCACCATAACCCATTCTACCTGTAAAGCTCACCGATTCGACCTGATTCCCCTATCACAGAATGGGGACAATTTCACTATTTAACAGCCCTCAAAGATGTGGGAGGGTACTGGAGCCTGGCTTGAGGGAACATGCAAACACAACACAGTCAGCACTCAAGGTCAGGAGTGATCCCAGATTATGGAAGCTATGAAACAACAGTACTGTGCCCCGCTTTAACACTGATATTTACATTCTGTACTTCAGCATAATCATTTTAATCTTCAAAGCATGATTTGAAATGAATAATGACCTTTCAGAAATTGTATATTTCATCACAAGAATGATTAAATTACACATCAATACATTGATAGCTCCAATGCCTTCATTTAAGTATTTACTGAAAAGACTCATCCTGTGTCAAAATGTGGGCTTCAAGTGAATATTTTTAGCTTTCAGCTGTTGGAAAGAACTCTCATCCATATTTACAAATTCTGAGCATGCGCAGATTGAAGTAGCCAGCAGGCAATTTATGAACACACATGAGCTGCAAAAACTCTAAAACAAAAGAAAAACAAAAATGCTGAAACAAGAGAAAATCTGCAGATTCTGGAAATCCGAGCAACACACACAAAATGCTGGAGGAACTCAGCAGGCCAGGCAGCATCTATGGAAAAAAGTAATCAGTCGATGTTTCAGGTCGAGACACTTAAGCAGGACAGAAACCGTCCTTCAGGTCAGCCAGTATCTATCAAGGGAGAAACTGGATAAACGTTTAAAGTCAACGACCTTCCATTTGTTAAGGGTTGATGATTTAACGACCACGGCTTGTAGATATTTACCTTCTCTGATGATTTTGAAAGTAATTACCTTTTCAAAGCTTATTTTCACACAGGTCCTGTATTTATTTAAATTTATGTACAATTTGGGTGGTTGAGGACATTTGGTATGTCAGCATAAACACAGAAATTTCTATAGATGTACCGTGGAGAGCATGCTAACTGGTTAATCACCGTCTGGTATGGAAGGGAGGGAGTGGTGGGAAGGGGGGGGGGCGGTAGCTACCGCGCAGGTTCAAAGTAAGCTGCAGAGAGTTGTAAACTTAATCAGTTCCATCATGAGTACCAGCCTCCATTTTATCCTGGATAGCTTCAAGGAGCAATGCCTCAAAAAAGTGGCATCCATCATTAAGGACCCCCATCACCCAGGGCAAGCCCTCTTCTCATTGCTACCATCAGGAAAGAGGGACAGGAGAATGAAGGCACACACTCACAGAAACAACTTCATCTCTCTGCCATCAGATCTCTGAATGGATATTGAACCCATGAACACTATCTCACTGCTTTTTTTATTTCCTTTTTTTGCACTATTATTTAGTTTAATTATTTATATATATATATATTCAGACCCCTTGGAAGTTTTCATGTTTTGTTGTTTTACAATATTGAATCACTGTAGATTTAATTTGGCTTTTATTAATTTGGGTTGGAAAACTTCCAGGGGGGTGGAGGGTGAATACTTTTTGTAGGTACTCTGTGTATATGTGTGTATATTGTCTGTAGTTTACAGTTTTCATTTCTCTCTCTACTATCACGTATTACATTGTATTGTTGCTGGAAAGCTAACAAATTTCACAACATATTGCATCAGCCATGATGAAATGGCAGAGCAGAATCGATGGGCCAAATGCCTAACTCTGCTCCTATATCTTATGGTCTTCAATGCCAGTGATGTTAACCCTGATTCTGACAACAGATAGATCACGTGAACTGGAACAGACTGTATAGACTTTCATTATGGTTTCTCTGTAGAATTAGGAGAAATAGAATTGGATCTGAAGGATAAATTGCTATCTGTAGAGGCTGGCTAGAGGGTTAAAAAGTTTCCTTTTTCAATCTTCACTGAAATATAAGCACTCTGTATAATAATACTTTGGAAGTGGAAACAATGGACTTCTTGATGCTTTGCAAGTTCCCTTTAATCCACATGCAGAAATCCACTCGGTGTCCACTTTATTAGGTACACCTGTACACCTGCTTGTTAATACAAATATCTAATCAGCCAATCATGTGGCAGCAACTCAATGCACAAAAACATGAAGATGTTCAGGGGATGCATAGACCAAACATCAGAGTGGGGGAGGGAAGCATGTTCCAATTGACTTTGACCGTGGAATGATTGTTGGGGCCAGACCATGATTGTTCAGGATGAATGATTGTGGAACTAGAATGACTGACGGAATAATTGTTGGTTTGAGTATCACAGAACTGCTGATCTCCTGGCATGTTCACACAATAGGGTCTCGAGAGTTTACAGAGAATGGTGTGAAAAACCAAAAATACATCCAGCGAGTACCAGCTCTTGGGGAAAAAAAAATTGTCTTGTCATGAGAGAACTCAGAAAATAATGACCAGACTGGTTCAAAGTTTAAGGTAAATTTATTATCAAAGTATATATATATGTCACCATATACAACTCAAAGGTTCATTTTCTCGTGGGCATAGTCAATAAATTCTTAAAACAATAGTAACCATAATAAAATCAATGAAAAAATTGCACCAACTTGAGTATTCAATCAGCATACAAAACACAACAAATTGTGCAAATAGAAAAGGAAATAAATAATACTGATAAATAAAGAAACAATAAAAATGAGATGAAGAGTCCTTAAAAGTGAGTCCATAGATCATGAGAACTTTTCAATGATTGGGCAAGTGAAGTTATCCCCTTGGGCAAAGGACCTGATGGTTGCGAGGTAATAGCTGTTCCTGAACCTGGTGGTGCAATCCTGAGGCTCCTGTACCTTCATCCTGATGGCAACAGTTAGAAGAGAGCATGACCTGGGTGGTGCTGGTACCTGATGATGGATGCAGCTTCCTGCAACAACACTTCATGTCAATGTGCTCGGTGGAGGGGAGGGCTTAACCTGCGATTGACTAGCCGCATCCACCATATTTTGTATGATTTTCCATTCAAGGGCATTGGTGTGTCTGCACCAGGCTGTTGTGCAGCCAGTCAGTATACTCTTCACTACACATCTACAGAACTTCTGTCAAAGTTTTAAGTGGCATGCCAAATCTTACAAACTCTTACGAGGAGGTGCTGCCATGCTTTCTTCATGGGGCCCAGGACAGGTCAGCTGAAATAATAACACGGAGGAATTTGAAGTTGCTGACCCTCTCTACCTCTGGTCCTCTGATGAAGACCATCATGGACCTCTGGTTTCCTTCTCCTGCAGGCAATAATCAGCTCCTTTGTCTTGCTCACACACACACACACACACACACACACACACACACACACACACACACACACACACACACACACACACACACACACACATATATATATATATATATATATATATATATATATAGTTACTAAATTTACAAGCTCACAAATACAACACTGAATTCCCACTTCAAGCCTCTTGGCTGTGCTGATGATCGAAGGGGGACAAATATTATTCATTGATAACCCGTGACACTGATGTACAACTGCTTTATTGGGTGGACATGCAGGAATCATCTGTAGATCTGGTTTAAGCGGGGAGATTACTTTGAGATTATATCCAGGAATGAAAGGGTTCACATATGAGGGGCATTTGATGGCTTTGGCCCAAACAGGCTGGAGTTTAGAGGAATGAGGGAGGGGATCTTATTGAAACCTGTCAAATATTAAAAGATCTGGATCGAATGGAAATAGGGCGGATGTTTCCTATAGTGGGTGAGCCGAGGACTAGAGGATCGTCCATTTAAAACAGAGATGAGGAGGAATTTCTTTAGTCACAGGATAATTAATCAGTGGAATTCATTGTCACCGGTGACTGTAGAGGCTAAGACATTGAATATAATTAAAGCAGAAGTTGACTGGTTCGTGATTGGTCAGGGTGTCAAAGGTTACAGGGGGCAGAATGGAGTTGAAAGAATTACAAATCAGATAGGATTTAATGGCAGGACAGACTCAATAAGTCAAATAGTCTAACTCTGCTCCTCTGCGTTATGATCTTATGATCTTATTATCTGAGGGTATTGTCAAGTAGAACACTAATATCCAAGAATACCTCAGATCCAGGTCATTGTCCTGATCAAAAAGGCTGTTACATTCAGAAGTCTCAATAATCTGAAATCTGCTTCTAAGCACAACATGATTCCATCATTCGGATGTCTCAATACTGAATAATCTGAATTATTACCAGATCTTTCTTCTCCCTCTATCTCCACACCATATACCACTGTTCCCTTGTTACTGAAATCCATCCATTCCCCAGACAGCACCATTCCAGTCCCGCCTTTTCAAAATTCCTTGAGTCTTGCAACCCGAACCATCGGATCTGGTGATGTTGGTTCAGAAGTTGTTTGGAAGACAAGAATGAGGCACAAGACTAGGTGGTTGAGGTTGTTCTTTTAAATGTTACAAGAATGAAGAACAAGCAAAGAAAAGACAAAGTAAACGAAGGTCATCTCATACTCAGACTCGAGATGAATAAGATTCCAGTGATAACAATTGAACTACAAATGAACCAGGTTCAAGCAGTGACAGGAAGATTCAGAATATGGAATTACAGGCCAAGCAAAGGTCCAACTGACACAGAGAAAGAGTCAGTAACCACAAAAGGCCATTAGGAGTCAGATACCTATAAAAAGATTAATAGATGGAAGACTCCTAATGCTTGGCTGTCAGCCTCATGGTAATAGAAATTAAATTTCCACAAAAAATAAACCGAGATACAAGACCACAATATATTGTGGCTGTGGCCATAGATCAGGATACACTTCTAACCAATAGTCAACTGCAAATCACTGTTCAACCATCCTCAGCACTCAGATATTATGAACCCCTAACAACAGCACCAGCCTCACTGACCCAGCCATAAATGATGGATCAGTAATCACCTTGAAACCAGAAGAACCAAGCCATCATGGATCCTGGACACTTTTCTGTTTGACTGTCACCTATATCAAACAAACAAATGAAGATACTAAAATTAACACTGATCTATGATTAAGCAAGCTTGTGCTGTGTCCAGTTTAATGGAGAAAACCCCTTATTGTTAGGCATTGTTGAAATGCAAGTATAAAAGCTGCATGTTTATATAATGAACATGTCATGAAGTCATAGATAGATACTGCACGCAAACAAGTCTTTCAGATCATGGACCCTGCACTGACCATCAACCATTAATTCCACATTAATCCTTCTTATTATTTCCCATTGGCTCCCCCATTCCCCTATGCAATTTTAACTGGCCAACCTCCCCGTCAATGCACACAGCTTTGGGATGTAAGAGAAAGCTGGAGCACTTGGAGGAAAACCACCTGGTCACAGGAGAACGCACAGACTCCATACAGACAACATTTACACTCAGGACTGAACTCGGCTCTCTGGCGTTGTGAGGAAGTCGCTCCACCATCGCACATGTACGGTGCCATTAACTAGTTGAACAAAGCAGTTATTCATGTTCTGGGAATTTTTTTTGCCATCGCGTTTCTCCAGGATTCTGCTTTGTCTGCTTCAGAGGTAAGGAGTGTGTGTGTGTGTGTGTGTGTGTGTGTGTGTGTGTGTGTGTGTGTGTGTGTGTGTGTGTGTGTGTGTGTGTGTGTGTGTGTGTGTGTGTGTGTGTGTGTGTGTGTGTTTACATTACAAGTGTCAATTTCTTTGCTTTCAGTTAATTTGTAAGTCACAATGAAGAGAATATAATGAAATCCTAATAACAAAAGATTATTAATGATCCCCACAAAACAATTAATGTTGACTGTCAAATCAATGGAACCACTTATTTTGAATCCTGTTCATCAAGTAATAGAATCATAAAAAAAATCAATTTGAGCACAGAACTTGATAGGCATTAGCTATATGTTGTTTTGGCACTGAATTTTGTTAAAATAATCCTAAGTGAAATCTTTTAATTTATCATGATCTCATTATGTCACCTGAACAGTTCAGATTGAGAAATCAGTTCAAACCCTGAAATAAATCACACAGTAGTGCAGTAGTGCGCAACACCTCACAGTAGCAGTGACCCAGGTTCAATTCACGCCGCTGCCTGCTAGGAGTCTGCGCGTCCTCTCTGTGACCGCGTGGGATTCCTACAGGTGCACCGGTTTCCTCTCGTAGTCCAAAGGCATACCGCTTCGTAGGTTAATTGGTCACTGTAAATATTCCCATGATTAGGCTGGGATTTCTGAGTGGCTGAGTGCCTACTGTGTGCTCTATCTCAATAATTAAATTGTGACAATGTAGGAAAATGGTCTGTTTATCTGCCACTTTGTATTCACAGATTACCTCAGGATAGAACCAGGAGAGCACAGGTCAAAGGTTGGTGGTAATAGTAATGTCTATACATAGATTGTGTCTCAATCTTTACAACTCAGATAACTAAGTTGCATTTCAAAGATTGTTTTTTATGACGTCATGTCATTTAACAATTATTGATGAGCTTTATTTATTGAAAACCAACCATTAATATAAACAGTGAAAGAAAATCAATGAAGTATAAATCCAGTGTTTGGAGTAATCTTAAACTAACGTGTGAATCTAAAATTGTATGCCCTATTCAACACTGATTAACACTACTTCTCATTTATCCAAAATTAGCCCTGCTGTCAGATTTTGCATTGGAATATACATATTCTAACACATTCAATTCATAGGTTTCAAACTCTAGATTTTCAGTTGATGTCACAATATGAAGAGGAGAGAAATTAAAGTATAAGGCAGAGTTCAACATTAAAACCAAAACAAAATATTAGGAATGCTGAAATAAAAAAGAAATTACTTAGTGGATTATGTGGTATCAGAAGAAACACTACAGAATTAGGACATCTTGCTGATCAAGTCTGCTCTGCTATTTGATCACGGCTGATTTTTTTCCCCAGTCAGTCTCATTCTCCTGTCTTCTCTCCATAACCTTTGACACCCTTGCTAATCGAAAACTTATCAACCTCCTTTTAACTATGCCCAGTGTCTTGGCCTCTATAGCTGTCTGTGGCAATGAATTCCACAGATTCACAACACCCTAGCTAAAGAAAATCCTTCTCAGTTCTGTTCTGAAGGGATGTCCGTTTATGCTGAAGCTGTCCCCTCCAGTTGTAGAATTTCCCTCTATTTGGAATATCCTGTCCTTGTCATCTCTGTTCTGGTCTTTCAATATTCAGTAGGTAGGCTTTAATGAGATCCACCCCCAATCCTTCTAAATTCCAGCAAGTCCAGGCCTAAAGCATCTAACGCTTCTCATAAGATAACCGTTTCATTCAGGGATCATTCTCGTAAACCTCCTTCAGATCTTCTCCAATGCCAGCACATCCTTTCTCAGATATGGGGTCCAAAGCTACCCACACTACTCCAAATCTGGTCTGACCAACACCTTATAAAGCCTCAGCATTATATCCTTGCTTTTCTATTCTATTCCTCTCAAAATGAATGCGGACATTGTATTTGCCTCCTTGCTTCCAAACTCAATTTGCAAGTTAGCCTTTAGGAAGCCATGCAATAGGTCTCCCAAGTACCTTTGCACTCCAATTTCATAGTTCCCTCCCCATTGGGAAAATATTCTACACTTTTATTCCTTGTACCAAGCTGTGTGATCATACACTTCCCTGTGCTGTTTCCCACCTGGCACATCCTTGCCTATTCCCCCAAATTGTCCTTCTGCAGATGCCCTATTTCCTTAATACTACCAGCCCCTCTGCCTTACTTTGTACCATCCGCAATCCTGGCCATAAGGCAATCAATTTCGTCATCCAGATCATTAACATATAACTTGAAAAGTAGCAGACCCATCACAACTAGTCACCAGCAGCCAACAAGGAAAGGCAAGGCACTCTTGGCCTTCTGCAAGACAGCCAGCTTTCTATCCATGCTCTAATGTGATAGGATCTTTTCTTGTTTAGTAAGCCCACATATGGCACATTATCAATGGCCTTCTGAAAGTACAAGTAAACAACATCCACTGACCCGCCCTTGTCTATCCTGCTTGTTATTTTCTCAAAGCTTTCCAACGGATTTGCAAGTTCAAGGTCTCCCTTTAAGAAAACCATGTTAACATCTGCCTACTTCATCATGTACCCATAACTTCATGCTTAATAATGAACTCTAAAATCTTTCTGACCTTTGATGTCAGACGAACTAACCTATAATTTCCTGTCTTCTGCCTCACTTCCTTTTTAAAAATTAGAGTGAAATTGTAATTTTCCAGTCCTCTGCTACCATTCCTGAGCCTAAGTGATTCTTGAAAGATCTCCTCTTACACGTTAGGTCAATGGCTTTTCTTAAGATTCAACCCGAAATGTTAATGACTTATCTTCAGTCTCTTCAAGCATTAGTTTGGCACTGCCTGTGGTATGCAGGTGTAAGAGGTGAAATTCATCTTCAAATTGAGTATGAAACTGGTCATTGAGGTCATCCATCTGTGACATATCACTCATCAAGTATTCCCAAATGTTTTGTCTTCAATAGAGGGGAAAATTAATAAAATTGGAGATCTGAAATAAAATTAGAAAATGTTGGAAATGCATGGCGGCTCAGACGACATGTGCGGAGAGTGCGGAAAACTAAATGTTGCAATTCAATGTTAAAAGTTCAAAGTGCAAAGTACATTTATAATCAAGAGTTTGTCTACATTTTACAACCTCGAGATTTGCCTCTGTACAGGCAGCCACAAAACAAAGAAACATAGAAGAACCCACAGACACGAGGAAATCTGCAGATGCTGGAAATTCAAACAACACACGCAAAATGCTGGTGGAATGCAGCAGGCCAGGCAGCATCTATAAGGAGAAGCACTATCGACGTTTCGGGCCGAGACCCTTCGTCAGGACTAACTTGACTAACTTCATTAGTCCTGACGAAGGGGTCTCGGCCCGAAACGTCGACAGCGCTTCTGCTCATAGATGCTGCCTGGCCTGCTGTGATCCACCAGCATTTTGTGGGTGTTGTTTTATAAAAGAACCCATTTTAAAAAAGACCATCAAACACCCGATGTGCAGAGAAAAAAAAGCCTGTTGTACAGAAAATAAACGTAAGCAAATGGCATTCGGATTGAATGTGTATCTGAGCAGCTGAGGTGGGCCACGGCCTCAGACACAGTTCCAAGCAGAGCCGAGTAAACAGTATGGAGCAGCATGCAGAACCAGCCTGACCGTTGCCCCCAGCTCTAACCCCCTGCTCTTGGAGTTTACAGATTAGTTTTGAGGGGGTGATGGTATTCAATGCCCTTATTGACCCTTATCCTTCTAAACTTTACTTGTCTGTGTACCTGCTCTAGTCCCTTTTAGCTTTTATTGTGTCATATAGAAACATAGAAAACCTACAGCACAATACAGGCCCTTCGGCCCACGAAGTTCCCAACATTAGAAATTACTAGGCTTACCCATAGCCCTCTATTTTTCTAAGCTCCATGTACCTATCCAGGAGTCTCTTAAAAGACCCTATTGTATCCGCCTCCACCATCGCTGCTGGCAGCCCATTCCACGCACTCGCCACTCTCTGAGTAAAAAACTTACCCCTGACATCTCCTCTGTACCTACTCCCCAACACCTTAAACCTGTGTCCTCTTGTGGCAACCATTTCAAACCTGGGAAAAAGCCTCTGACTATCCATGTGACCAATGCCTCTCATCATCTTATACACCTCTATCAGGACTCCTCTCATCCTCCGTTGCTGCAAGGAGAAAAGGCCGAGTTCACTCAACCTAATCTCATTAGGTATGCTCCCCAATCCAGGCAACATCCTTGTAAATCTCCTCTGCACCCTTTCTATGGCTTCCACATCCTTCCTGTAGTGAGGCGACCAGAACTGACCACAGTACTCCAAGTGAGGTCTGACCAGGGTTCTATAAAGCTGCAACGTTACCTCTCGGCTCCTAAATTCAGTTCCATGATTGATGAACGCCAATAAACCATATGCCTTCTTAACCACAGGGTCAACCTGCGCAGCTATATGGACAGTGTGGACAGTCCCTGACTCAGATAAGGGTTCCATTGCTAAGAGCTGTCCATTAGTCAATTCTCTGTAAACCAGAAATATCCATTTCCATAATAACCCATATAATATCACCCACCAAACACTTGCAATGATTCTTACCATTTTATTAAATTACCATGCTAACACTACCTATAAGTAAATCAATGGAATTTAACATAATTTATCATGTTGTTAAATAATAATATGTAACATGGTATTATCATTATTACTAAATTAGTAACAAAATAGGAGAACTTATGTCAAGCAACAAGCACCAAGTACTGGAGGAACTCAGCAGGCCAGGCAGCATCTATGAAAAAGAGTCAAATTTATGTAAAGTCAGTTTACAATATATTAGATCAGGTCATTCATGACTTGGGGAATCCCTGTCGGTTTTATGCAATTTACTTTTTTTTTGGAAACTCCCTTGTTAAACCAGCTACCCTAAGATTCACAATGAATAGTGTAGTGCACACTCATCGGTCACCATACCTAAGATTTTATTAAATGTTTTCAGATTTTCATCCAGAATGGGGAATTAAGAAAGAACTGTGGTTTGTCTCATGCCTTTCCTGCTTTGCAGCAATTAAAGTACTTTCTGAAGCATCTTCCCTATTATAATGTAATAGAAAACGTAACCAAGTGCAAGTTCCCTCTTTTGAATTCCTGTTAAGAATTGGTGTGCTGTTTCAAATTATGCTTTGCACTTTAGCAACCAAAGGTGTCATTTGCAATCGATACCTTGGCTCACTGCTGTAGTTAGAATGATTAAGTTGATAGCAAATCAGCAAGGAAGGTGATAAATAGACCTCAAAGTCACCTTTAAATGTGCTGTGATCGTAGAGGTTTATCTATCAGTATTGGTGAATAAGGAGTTCTTTCAATAGATATGAATGGATGATATGAACTGCTCAGATGTGAGTGTTTATAATTGTATGACTGATAGGTAATAGAGTCTCTATTACCGCCTGATGGTCCTATGATCTTCTCTGCATGATTTACAGTGCTTTATACAAAAGCCAAGCTTTTTGAAAATGTTCTGCTTCATGAAAGGCTGGCTGATTGTTGGTGATTTTTCAAGACAATTTTCTATGAAGGCGAGCAGAGAGTTGAAATAATAAGAGGCCCAGACCGGGATTTGCTTATGGAAGGCTTTGAAATCACGCTGCTACAGAGGAAGCTGACAACAAATTGTTTGCCCTGTGTTCTCAACGACAGGTCGGAATAACATGACCCACTTCCCGTGCTATGACTGTATGCAATACTCCCCCGACTCAGATATTCTTCCACCAACCTTGAACAAAAGTGTTTGGTTGATTTTCTGGAGCAATAGAAAACCATCCACAAATGCTTTCATTCACAATTTGCGATTTTAAAATTTTAAAATGCTCTTTTACAAAACAAAAACAATACTACAGGAGTACACTTCTAAGCCAGGGAGTTCTGATGACTAAATGCAGCTGGGGTATAGGGCACCTAGGTTCCAGTTGCTGGACAAACAGAGCCAAGAGTATAAATATCCTATATATAATCCTTGTGTTCCTAGTTTCACAATCTGAATAGCACAGCAGTGTACTTGTTAATCTTGAGTGAAGGACATATTGCAACAAAATATAGTTGGAAGCCCACTAATGTGTAGAACTCCAATATTATTTATTGGGATAAGTGCAGAATATGCCCTTCTGGCCCTTCAGTCTGTGCTGCCCATCTGATTGAGGCTGTGTCCTCTGGTCTTAGGCTTCCCCACCATAGGAAATATCCTCTCCACATCCACTCTATTGAGGTCTTTCAACTTTCGATAAGGTTCAATGAGGTCACCCCCTCAGTCTTCTGAGTTCCAGTGAGTTGAGGCCCAGAGCAGTCAAATGCTCTTCATGTAACAAGCCTTTCAGCCCCGGAATCATTTTCGTGAACCGTCTCCAATGTCAGCACATCCTTGGGGCCCAAAACTGCTCACAATACTCCAAGTGAGGCCTCTCCAGTACTTTAAGAAGCCTCCACATTACTCCTTTGCTTTTATAATCTAATCCTCTTGAAACGAATGCTAACACTGCATTTGCCTTCCTCACCGTAGACCCAACCTGCAAATTAACCTTTAGGGAATCTTGCACGAGGACTCCAAAGTCCCTTTGCGACTCAGATTTTTGTATTTTGTCTCCATTTAGGAAATAGTCTTTGCTTTTCTTCCCTCTGTCGAAGTGCACGACCATACACTTCCAAACATTGAATTCCATCTGCCACTTCTTTGCCCCTTCTCCTAATCTGTCTATATCCTTCTGTGTCCTCTCTACTTCCTCAAATCTACCCACCCCTTCACGTATCTTCGTATGATTGTAATGGTTTTGGCTAGCCTGCAACCCTCTGCAGCAGCAGTTTCCAAACTTCTTTCATGCCATAGACTTCTACCATTAACCAAGGGGTTTCTGGACTGCATGTTGACTATCCCTGCTCAACGTTACCTTGACAACTTGTGCATTGGCGCCTCCTGTAACAAGCAGTGACAGAACCAATCAGATGCTCTTCATTGTGCGTTACCACTCCTATACACACATTTTATGCTACTCATCAAGTACAATTTTCTGGCAAAAGTAATTATAAATAAGTGAAGGGGGATTATCAGACAATCAATAAGAGCAATGTGTAATGGCAAACTTCATTCGAGAATTTAAATTAGTTTGCACAAAGATGACTATCACATTTTTCTTGCAGAAATTACTTCCCAATTTATGCATGTAACTGAGAAGGTGCTCGGCCAAAACATCAATTGTTTACTCATTTCCATAGATGTACCTGTCCTGCTGAGTTCCTCCATCATTTTGTGTGTGCTTCTCTGGATTTCCAGCATCTGCAGAAACTCTGGTGTTAACCATTCTCATAAGCTGTAATAAAGCACTGTAATACACTTATTGGAATGAATTATTCAAATCTGTTTTCAGACTATTCACAGGTAACAGTGTTAAAAAAAAACAAGGACCTAACAAATATTAAATTATTAAAATATACCAACAAAGCATTTCCCTTATTGCCGTGCAATTAACCACAGTGCACTATTAGCTAAATTTGGAATAGTATCAACACATCCTGAACTGTTAGGATAATGCACACAGAGTTCCCACACATAGTCAGACATGTGAAACTGTTGTGATTCACAGGATTATGGGGAATCATTAATGTAGGTTATGCTTCAATTAAAAGAGAATTTTTGGGATGGAAAGTAATGCTGGAAAAGCCATTGAAAGTTAATGACATTATGTAATCGAGGGAAAAGCCAGCTCTGTCTTTTTTTTCCTCCAGTTGGTTCGCTTATAGAAGCTAAGGGGTTTGAACTGAGCATTAGTTCAGAGATGGTTTTCTGATTCAGTAGAAAGAAAATTTTCTAATGCCACCCTTAGGGAAGGTCTACCTAATCTCTTATGCTAGGCAAAATAGAGTTGTGTATTCATACTGCATTGAAACAGTCCCCTTGTTCCACTGTGCCCATGACTACCATCAAGCGCCCATTTACTCTAATCCAGGGGTTCCCAACTTGGAGTCCATGGATGCCTCGGTTAATTGTAGGATCCAATTGCATAAAAAAAGGTTGGGAACCCCTGCTCTAATCTAATTTTAATCTAATTTAATTCAACCATTCTTCAACCAATTCTATCAAGGCCGCCAGATTTTACCCACTCAAAGAAATCTGTATGTAAGTGCCAGCTGATCTACCAGCCATCCTCGGGATGTGGGAGGAAAATGAAACACTTGGAGGAAATTCATACTATCACAGGTAGGAAGTGCTAGTCAGCACCAAAAGTCAGGACTGAACCCAGGTCATTGAAGATGGGAGGCAGCAACTCTACTACAGTCAGCTTCCAACTGGATATTCAATCCCCTCTGGCTCATCTCAAGCCTTCCTCTTTACTTGCACTTTCTATTCCTCTTATCCTTCCATCTCCCTACCTCTCCATCTCATCACAAACATTTCTCATGCCTATGAATTTTGTTAGTTCCTCACTGCACGAATTTGGCTTATCGGTGGGGGGGGGGGGGCAATTTTGCCGTTTCTGTAGCATTTGTCTGTTTTAGGAGGTCGGATTGCTAATAGAACTCATGCAAGGAGCTGGCCAGATTCGAACCCAGGACCTTTTGCTCCAAAGTCTGGTGCAGATGCCACTACACCACCAGCACAAACTGTGATGAAGACAATGACTCAAAATGTTGACTTGGTTTCTTTCTCCACTGAATGTTTCCAGCTTTCTTTTGATTTATTTCAGATCCAGCACCTGCAGTAATTTCCTCTTGTGAGGATTTATAAACATGAAAAAGGGATGACATAAGTGTCTTCATTTTGGGGGGGTGGGGCTCTCATTTTAAGACTAATTTGTCTGCAGCAAGCTAAAGTACAAATACTCTCTAATATGGATACCCGACATATGTACACCTGAATTAACAAATGGTAGAAGTGATGTGTTCCTCACTGCCTCGGTTGATCATAAGCGTGAATGTTCACACTGAGGTTTTAACACTTATAAAAATAGCAATTTAAAAAATGAGATCAGACAGATTTCAACAACCGACTGAAATCCTGGCTAAGATAGATTGCATTTTAGTTCCAAGGTTTAAATTATGGCACAGGTGATTGTACAGTAAGTGACCTCATGAACTGAGAAGAGGTTAATGTCCATGGCCACTGTGGACACGGGCTCGTGGCCCCAGGCACTGAGAGCAGGTCGGTGATCCCAGGCACAGATAATGGGTTAGCGATGGCGTCTCAGTAAGCCATATTATTGGGAATAGAGATGAGGTAATGAGAGTGTACCATTGTTGGACCAGGTCAATGAGGCTTCGAGCAGAGGTTGTACCACTATGTCTAGGAATATAGATTTGGTCAATGACACCATCTATTGCCATTAATAAGGTATTCTGATTTATTTTTATTTAGAGATACAGCATGGTAACAGGTCCTTCCGGACCTGTTACATCCAAGTGACCCATCAACTCTTGGGAATGTGGAAGAAATCTGGAGAATCCAGATGAAACCCGAACTTCTTACAAGCATCGACGAAATTGTCCCCAGGTTGCTGATGCTCTATTAGTGTTAGGCTTAACTGCTACACTAGCATGCTTGACCAACTTATTGGTGAATAGAGTTATGAATTGAATTGACTTTATTCCTAACATCCTTCACATACATGAGGAATAAAATCTTGATGTTATGTCTCCCTCTAAATGTGCTTTTTGCAATCATAGTAAGTTATAACAATTTATAATAAATAGAACAGACAATGTAATATAGAGTACACTCAAATCAGCATGATTTCATTAGTCTGATGGCCTGGTGGAAGAAGCTGTCCCAGAGCCTGTTGGTCCTGGCTTTAATGCTGTGGTACCGTTTCCCAGATGGTAACAGCTGGGATAGATTGTGGCTGGGATGACTGGGGTCCCTAATGATCCTACGGGCCCTTTTTACACACCTGTCCTTGTAAATGTCCTGAATCATGGGATGTTCACAACTACAGATGTGCTGGGCTGTCTGCACCACTCTCTGCAGAGTCCTGCGATTGAGGGAGATACAGTTCTCATACCAGGCAGTGATGCAGCCAGTCAGGATGCTCTCAATTGTGCCCCTGTAGAGAGCTCTTAGGATTTTGGAGCCCATACCAAATTTCCTCAACCGTCTGAGGTGAAAGAGGTGCTGTTGTGCCTTTTTCACCACACAGCTGGGTCTCAGGAACATAATTTGTTTATAGGCTCACGAGTGACCATTTAGTTTTTCTTAACTAAATAGTAATTTAACTAATCTTCAACTATTCAGATTGCTCAACTAATATTCTTCAGGGTTGATTGCCACTTAAAAAGGATCCATTTGTCTAAACAGATCTAAAACTTAAATTTATTTAATTCGGAATTTTTCTGCCATGTATGGAATATAAACATTGATGTTAGTCCAGTCTGGTGGTGAAAACAAAACATATTATTCATACATTTCTCCACTTCCTCAGAGTAAGTTTGAACTGATTGGCACTCAATAATTAATCTGTTTAATATTCAACAGATACTATAATCGAAACAGTCTCCAGTAGTACCTGGTAGCTTTGTGTAGAGCTTTCCACCTGAGGAAGTGCGACGAAATAAAGGTTGTTTCCAACATAATGCTCAGAAAATATTTTTGTCACATTGATGCACCATCAATAACTCACTCTGAGACGTAAGACGAGATATCGGCTTTTATTGACTGGAAGAAGGAACCAGCAGTGAGTGACCATCATACTACATCCTGGAGAATGAGGCAGAGAATCAGGCCTCAATCGCCTTTATACAGGGGCCTGTGGGAGGAGCCACAGGAGCAGTCAGAAGGGGGCGTGACCAGACAGGCACATAGTTCACCACACACGTGTTTATAATTACATCACCCAATGAGCTAAATGTCTTCAGAAGAGACAGGATAAAAATGGATGCTTGGCTCATTTGGTTTTTTCCCTCCTTGATAAGGTTTAGCAGGCACCCATTTCACCTTTGGAGTTGAATTTCCACAGAAACTTTAATCAAAATTAAGGTCTCAAAAATAAACTGGTCATGTCCATCCCAGGGTGTGAAACAGGTTCTTCTGGTGGGCTCCAGGCAGTGCGATTGTAGAGCAAATTATTGTCTCAGTTTGCTGAATCCTACACAATATTCCAGCATTAAGGAAAAGAGGGAGGAACTGGGGTTTGGGGATCACCTATATTCCCGAGCAACAAAGATGGAATAGAGTGGTGATAGACAGAGGAATAGACATGGTTTGCAAGAGAAATACAAAATAATTGATTCATTCTGAGCCCCGACCAGGTACCAGTTCATGAGTTTCATGTCTTTCAAGACTTGATCATTTTCATCTGACCGACCGACAGTATTTTTTTATTCAGTTGAAAGGTTTCTGAAAACTAGCTGTCTTCTCCATTTCATTCACCAAAGCAATGGATTCTTCCATTTGTGGGCTTGGTGTCATTGGTACTGAGGGCTCAGCTGGTGGATACATGACCTGTCGGCACAGCAGATGGCATACTGTATCTCCCTCACGTTTCCAAGGGCACAACTTTTATCCTGATAAGCAGTGCTGATGCGTGCACTCTGCATCCTCTGCATCCTGCATCCTGGCCACATAGACTTCTTCCCACATTCCAAAGATGTGCTGGTAGGTTAATTGGTGGTGGTCATTTTCCCCAGATTTAGGGACGTCACTGCCATGAAATCATAGAGCACTATAGTCAAAAAACAAACCCTTTGGCCCATCTAGTCGGTGCTGAACTATCATTCTGCCCAGTCCCATCAATCTGCACCTGAACCTTCTATTGCCCTCCCATACATATAGATCTCTTAAATGTGGAAATCAAACCTGCATCTACCACTTCTGTTGGTAGCTCGTTCCACACTCTCACCGTCCTCTGAGTGAAGGAGTTCCCTTTCCTGATCCGATTAAATACTTCACCTTTCACCCTTAACCTATGACCTCTAGTTCAAGTCTCACACAACTTCAGTGGAAAAAGCCGGCCTGTATTTATCCTATCTATACCCCTCATAATATTTTTTTACCTTTATCAAGTGTTTCCTCATTCCCTTATGCTCCAGGGAATAAAGTCCTAACCTATTCAACCCTTTCACTATAACTCAGGGTCCTCAATTCCTAGCAACATCCTTGTAAATTTTCTCTGTTCTTTCAATCTTAATGATATCTCTCCGGCAGATAACTGATCAGAACTGTACATAATACTCCAAATTAGGCCAAACCATGTCCTATACACTTCAACATAACATCCCAACTCTGATGCTCAATACTTTGATTTACGAAGGCCAATGTGCCAGTCATAGAAGTTGGTTGAATTTCCTTCCCCCGCAAACACCCTGTGGACTTCTATACTAAAGTGCTTCAAATGCTCTTCTAAATACATTTTAACTATTACAAAAGTACCTGCCACCACCATCCACTCAAGCAACGTTCCCATTTTCAACGAGTTTCAGGATGGAAAAAACTATTCCTCTAATTCTCTCTAAACGTCCTACCACTTACCGTTAATCCATGTTAACAACAGTGCCTCCTTCACCTCAGAAGTTTGGTATGGTCCCCTGAATTCTAAGAACTCTCTACAGGGACACAACTGAGAGCATCCTGACTGGCTGCATCACTGCCTGGTATGGGAACTGTACCTCCCTCAATCGCAGGACTCTGCAGAGAGTGGTGCGGACAGCCCAGCGCATCTGTAGTTGTGAACTTCCCACGATTCAGGACATTTACAAAGACAGTTGTTAAAAAGGGCATGAAGGACCATTGGGGACCTGAGTCACCCCAACCACAAACTATTCCAGCTGTTACCATCCGGGAAACGGTACCGCAGCATAAAAGCCAGGACCAACAGGCTGCAGGACAGCTTCTTCCACCAGGCCATCAGACTGATTAATTCATGCTGATGCTACTGTATTTCTATGTTATATTGACTATCCTGGTGTATAAAATATTTATTAGAAATTACTATAATTGCAGATTGAATGGAGATGTAACGTAAAGATTTTTACTTCTTGTGTATATGAAGGATGTAAGTAATAAAGTCAACTCAATTCAAATCAATGTGACCTATTGTCAATGACTCCAAGGGAAATCTACCCTATGGATGCCCCTCATAATGTTGTATATCTGAGTCAGGGACCCTTCAACCTTGCCCACTTCAGAGAAAGCAAACCCAGAACTCTGAGGTCTCTCAGCATCGCTGGAACATTTTATTCCCGGCAACATCCTGACAAATCTCTTCTGCACTTTCCCCGGTGCAAGCATGCAACCAGAACTGTGCAAGGTAATCCATCTGTGCGTTAGTTAATGGTTTATACAGTTCTACCATTACTTCCTTGTTCTTATGGCCCACGCTCATGTGCCTTCCGTTACAGCACACGCCCAGCAGCGCCAGCTTCCGGGGTTTAGACATTCTAGCTCCCTGGAATATGGATAGCTGGTGCAATCATGTTTTGGGGGCCGAGAACTGAGTATTGAATGGAACCTCATTCGTAAGCCCTCCTGGTGATATTGTCTAGCGTTTTGTTTCCCGCTCAGTTCTCGATCCAGTTTTATTCCGTGTCTCGATCCTAGCCTCGGATACCCCAGCATTTGGGTCCAAACCATCCTCATCAAAAACTCTCGTCACACCTTTTTAATGAGCCTATCTATCTGTGTGCAGCCTACAGGACTCAGGAACACCTACGTTCCTTGTACCCTCATGCGATTTGCTGTCTTGCTATTCATGCTATGGTTCTGAAACATCTTAGACTCCTGGAGCTGTGAAAAAAGAACCATCATAAAGTGAATTAAAATCTCCAAAGACAAGTGAATTGGGAAAATGGGAGGTAATGTTTTAAGAATCTCCATGCCTCGTTACTTATTCACTTCTTCACCATTACTTATTTTCAACGTGTGATGAGCTGTAGCTTTCCACAGCCCGATCAGCCACTCCACACAAGAAAGTTTGCAGATGCTGGAAATCCAAAGCAACACACACAAAAAGCTGGGGGAACTCAGCAGGTCAGGCAGCATCTGTAGACTTGAATAAGCAGTCAACGTTTCAGGCCAAGACCCTTCTTCCATAGGAAGGGGAAAGATGCCAGAATAAAACAGTAGGGGGGGAGGGGAAGGAGGCTAGCTGGAAGGTGATTGGTGAAGCCAGGTGGGTGGGAAAGGTCAAGGGCTGGAGAAGAAGGAATCTGATAGGAGAGGAGAGTAAACCATAGGAGAAGAGAAGAAGGAGGGGACCAAGAGGGAAGTGATAGGCAGCTTAGAAGAGGTAAAAGGCCAGAGTGGGAAATAAAGGAAAAGGGGAGGGGGAGGGATTTCTTACCTGAAGAAGAAATTCATATTCATGCCATCAGGTTGGAGGCAATCCAGACAGAATATGAGGTGTTGCTCCACCACCCTGACGGTGGCCTCATGCTGGCACAAGTGTAGGCCATGGACCAACATGTCAGGATGGGAATGGGAGTCGGAATTAAAATAGTTGGGCACCGGGAAGTTCTGCTTGTGGCGGATGGAGCTGAGGTGCTCGACAACGTGGTCCCCCAATTTTTGATTGGGGTCTCACCAAAGTAGCGAAGGCTGCATCAGGAGTACCAGACTCAGTAGACAGTCACTAGGCTCTGTTAAGGTGACCGCATTAAAAACATTGCATTTAAAACTACTGATCTTGATTTACCACAGATTCAGAAATTACAACTGATAAATGGTAACAAATAGGCTTGATAGGGCCACTATGGAAAGGATGGTTCTTTTTGCAAGAGAATGCAGAATGAAGGGTCGCTTTTTAAAAATAAGGCATGAGACTTTAAAATAGAGATTGTGGGATATTACATGTCTCAGTGGCCTTTGGAACTCTCTTCCTGAAAGGGAAGTGAAATCAGATTGACTGCAGGTTTTAAGGCAGAATTAGATTGTTGGTAAGCGAGAAAAGGTGAAAGGTTACTAGGGATAACTAGCAATGCGGAGATAATAGACAATAGACAATAGGTGCAGAAGTAGACCATTCGGCCCTGCACCACCATTTTGAGATCATGTCTGATCATCTACTATCAATACCCGGTTCCTGCCTTGTCCCCATTTCCCTTGATTCCCCTATCCATAAGATATCTATCTAGCTCCTTCTTGAAAGCATCCAGAGAATTGGCCTCCACTGCCTTCCGAGGCAGTGCATTCCAGACCCGCACAACTCTCTGGGAGAAGAAGTTTTTCCTTAACTCTGTCCTAAATGACCTACCCCTTATTCTCAAACAATGCTCTCTGGCACTGGACTCTCCCAGCATCTGGAGCATATTTCCTGCCTCTATCTTGTCCAATCCCTTAATAATCTTATATGTTGCAATCAGATCCCCTCTCAATCTCCTTAATTCCAGCGTGTACAAGCCCAGTCTCTCTAACCTCTCTGCGTAAGAGAGTCCTGACATCCCAGGAATTAACCTTGTGAATCTACACTGCACTTCCTCTACAGCCAGGATGTCCTTCCTTAACCCTGGAGACCAAAACTGTACACAATACTCCAGGTGTGGTCTCACCAAGGCCCTGTACAAATGCAAAAGGATTTCCTTGCTCTTGTACTCAATTCCCTTTGTAATAAAGGCCAACATTCCATTAGCCTTCTTCACTGCCTGCTGCACTTGCTCATTCACCTTCAGTGACTGATGAACAAGGACTCCTAGATCTCTTTGTATTTCTCCCTTACCTAACTTTACACCGTTCAGATAATAATCTGCCTTCCTGTTCTTACTCCCAAAGTGGATAACCTCACACTTATTCACATTAAGCGTCATCTGCCAAGTATCTGCCCACTCACCCAGCCTATCCAAGTCACCCTGAATTCTCCTAACATCCTCATCACATGTCACACTGCCACCCAGCTTAGTATCATCAGCAAACTTGCTGATGTTATTCTCAATGCCTTCATCTAAATCATTGATGTAAATCATAAACAGCTGTGGTCCCAATACCGAGCCCTGTGGCACCCCACTAGTCACCACCTGCCATTCCGAGAAACACCCATTCACCGCTACCCTTTGCTTTCTATCTGCCAACCAGTTTTCTATCCATGTCAATGTCTTCCCCCCAATGCCATAAGCTTTTATTTTACCCACCAATCTCCTATGTGGGACTTTATCAAATGCCTTCTGAAAATCAAGGTTAACTCCCTATTCAACTTGCACCCAATATCCATGCTACTGTTTGGTGGCCTGTAGACAACACCCATTAGGGTCATTTTGCCCTTACTGTTCCTCAATTCTATCCACACAGACTCCACTTCTCCTGATCCTATGTCCCCTCTTGCAAAGGACTGAATCTCATTCCTCACCAACAGGGCCACCCCACTCCCTCTGCCCACATTTCTGTCCCTACGATAGCACATATACCCTTGTACATCTCCTTGTACATTCATTTCCCGGGTCTGATCTCCCTGCAGCCATGTCTCCGTTATCCCAACAACATCATAGTTACCCATTCGCACCTGAGCTTCAAGCTCATCCGCCTTACTTCTGACACTTCGTGCATTCAGATATAGAATTTTTAGCCCATTTCTCCTCTCTCTGTTTGAATCTCTGCTTATTGTGCTTAACCCAGCTCTTCGAACTCCCATTGGGCTATACGCCCCTAGAATTTTGTTGTCCTTCCTAAACTTACTTATTCTTTCTGCACATTTAACTCCATGTTCCGTCAGACCATCCCTCTGTACACGTGTCCTCCTTATCACTTGTTCCGCCTCACCTTTCTCTACCACACACTTAATATTCCGGAACCGTGTAGTCCCCACCTGTCCTTTATTCTTCATCTCGCTATCTTCTCTCACATTCTGGATCCCTGCCCCCTGCAAATTTAGTTTAAACCCCCCCCCCCCCCCCCGAAGAAGCACTAGCAAACTTCCCTGCCAGAATGTTAGTACCGCTCCAGTTCAGGTGTAAACCGTCCCTTTGGAACAGATCCCACCTTCCCTAGAACAAAGCCCAATTATCTAAAAACCTGAAGCCCTCCCTACTGCACCATCCTCTCAGCCATGTATTAATCTGTATAATCTTTCTGTTCCTTGCCTCACTCGCACGTGGCACAGGTAGCAATCCTGAGATTGTTACCCCGGAGGTCCTGCTCTTCAGCTTCACACCTAGCTCCCTGAACTCCCTACGCAGGACCCCCTCACTCATCCTACCCATGTCATTGGTCTCTACATGGCCCACAACATCTGGATTCTTGCCAGATGAGGTTAGCCATGACCTACTTTGGTGATGGTGCAAGATTGAGGGGCTGAATGGCCTCCACCCTCTGTCACATTATTTTTATGTTTGCGACCCCAAAGCAAATGCATTTGCAACTTGGGTTCTGGGCCAAGGGGAACAAGAGTGAACTACACAAGTTCACAGGCCCACATCTGCATGCAGCCTGCAGCCAGACCTTGCCAGGTCTCACACTGCAGCCTGTGATTTGATCTATCTGTCAGGCAATCCAATGTCCCACCTGGTAATTACTCCCTAGCATACAGACTGGCAACACTCCGCAGGATAGGCCCCTGTTGTGGTAGGTCCACTGTCCACCGCCCCCTTGCACAGGCAGACCGCGGCAACAGGGAAGATTCAGATTCACCGCATTTGGGAAGGACCTGACTCTGTAGTTGCTGCGTTCCGGTAATCCACTCAAGTCAGACACTGAAAGTGAACATTGATCCTTTCTGTCTACAAGCGGAGTGAGCTACAAGTTGTCATTTGCAGCTTTAGGATCAATTACTGTTGCTTCCCTGATGCTGGGATGGCTCCAGAAAGCAGAGTGTTGTGGGGTGACACGGCAGCCAGCAAGAGGGACAGCCAGAACGTTACTCCCCCTGGCAGCCTGAGGGGAAATTATCCCTTAAATTGGATCATGCTTCCTGTGAACGTAGAAGTGCCAACAAATTTACTGTGAACACAGAAATGCCAACAAAACTTGTCAGATTCATTTATATGCAAAACATTTAAACATTTATTCAAACACTCTGGCCTGTGGCAAAGGAGAAGAGCCTCTTCTTTCAGAAAATGTGCACTTGAAATATAAAATGCATGACCCACATTTTCTTTTTCCAATCACTCTTCTCTGCATCTGTCAATTTTACCCATACAAACAGATAATTGTTCTCTAGAATTCTCCTGCCTCTCTGTGGCCTCTTGAATAAGTGTTGATTTTTAAACTTCTGTCAATATATTTCTTACTTGGCCACCCAACAATTATTGGGGCAACTATCAATTTTAGTATTTCAGAAATTCCTTCAGAGATCGAGATTTATCAATGTTACAAACATGACTGCTTCCTCTTAAGCCATTCCTCTTGTCAAGGTCTATGCAGCCTATTGGCTTCAAGATCATTGCTTGTTTAAAAGTCAGACCCACCGGATATGGAGCAGGAAGTGGCTGAAGTGATGGTGGGTAGTTAAGGAGGAGCTGCTTTCAGCATCTACTGTGAGGTTCGGTGAACTCCCAATGGATGAACTCAAGGTCCTCACAGCCATCCTGAATGTTCCTTCTCCATTTTTGACGGTCACCAACAAGGAGTTCCCATTTGCTAATGGAGATATTACCTAGTCGTGGAGGCTTTGAGAAAACCCATGAACCTTTCATCATCTTTCCATCTGGTAATCCTTGGGTATGAACTAAGGTTGTGGCTCCTGAATTGACTGCTGGCTTTGTACCTGCGGATTCACTTTCAAATCTGATTGCTATTTGTTTACTTTTATGGTTTGCATGATTTGTTTCTTTTTTGGTACACTGGTGGTTTGTCTTTTTTTTAATGGGTTCTATTCGATTTCTTTGTTTTGTGGCTGCCTACATGGGGACAAATCTCAAGGTTGTATATAATATACAGTATGTACTTTGATAATAAAGGTACTTTGAACTTCGTCATGATGGCACTTGAATTGTGCCTGCCTTGAATTCCTGTTATTGAACATACAAGAGCAGTGGCCTGTGTGTTGGTGCCAAATGAGTTTAATTAATATCCTGAGAGAGGAAATAGATCTTGATTCACTAATGCGCTAAGTGGGCTTGGTGGAATTTGGGGAGACCACGTTGCTGGTACACCTCAATGCATTGAGCTGTTTGCTGTGGTAGTCCAGGTCTCGGGTGTTCGTCAGAATGGAGAGATCACTCCTGTCCAGTACACTATGTGCTTTGAAGCACATTTGTCAAATGGTCAAAGCTTGTGCTGGAGCACTCTGAGGGACAGTGCAACTTCATCGCTGCTTTCTGCCTTCACTGCCGGTGGCTCCAGAGATATGAGAAGTTGTCCACGTTTGCAAGATGCCCATCACAATCTTTACTGTTTTGATTTGGTGTGAATGATGCATTTTACTATATGTTTCAAAGTACATGTAACAAATAAATCTAATCTTTGCATTTTGTGCCTCTTTAATCAAAAAGCAGATTTGCTCAATGGGGAATCGTTTCTGCTTTGCATGTGCTCTTTGTAAATCCCGACCTCTTGTTTGGTTCAACCAAGGATAACTTGGAAGTCAATATCTAAATATGCACATGTGCTCACACTACCCGGAGATATGACCTTAGTTCTGGAGTGGAGGTAATGTATCATCCTATTGAGTAGCTCCATTCCAGTGAGAAGCTTTCCAGGGGTGAGATGCAGCACTCTGATGAGATAAATGTTGGGTCAATGAATTAGCATTGTTTTCAACACTCTACACTGGGCCTTCTGAGGACTACTTGGTTAAGATTGTGGCTTTCATGCAATCACATTGGCAAATATAGATACCACCTATAGCATGCAGTCAGACTGAAAGGTAAGGCTCCATACTTGTCTCAGTTAAGAGAGTCAGAGGCTTTTGTGAGATCAGTAAGTATAGGTATAGCTGCTGATGCCCTTCCCTGAATTTTTCTTGGTCATGATCTACAAGAGAGATGATGTCCTTTGCACTTTAAAGTTATAATTTCATGAGAAGCTTTTCAACTATTTGGGAGGAGATAGTGAAAGACCATCTTAGTTACAACTTACAAGCAAAAGAAGATCTGAAGGTGTTGTAAATCCCAGCAACACACACAGAATGCTGGAGGAACTCAGCAGGCCAGGCAGAATCTATCGAAAAAGGTACAGTCAACGTTTCGTTCCTGCCGAAGGGTTGTGGCTGGAAACGTCGACTGTGCTTTTTTCCATAGATGCTGCCTGGCCTGCTGAGTTCCTCCTGCATTTTGTGTGTGTTGTTTGTCTACAACTTGCCATGTTGAAGAAAGCAAGGAGATTTCTCTGTAGTTAGCACAATCATGTTTTTCTTCTTCCTTGAAGACTGTCATGATTACATTATCTTTAAGATACATTGGCATAATTTCCTCTTTCTAGATATGGAAGATGAGCTTGTAACTTTAGAGTCATGGAGTCACACAGCATGGAATTACATCCTTCGGCCCAACTGATCCATATAAATTGAGATACCTATCTAAGCTAGTCCCACTTGCCCACATTTGGTGATTATCTCTCTTGTTCTTTCCTATCCATGTACCTGTTCATGAAATTGTCAGTGAAATTTTCTCTCAGCAACATTTTAGAGCTTCAGACCCGAGGCCTCGTTGCATTTCACTTGGTATGTGGCCTTACTGTCTGTTCATTGCTGAGAGGTAATCGTGAGGCTGAGCAGGATGGTTTGCTGTGGAATTAGATCAATCACACTCATGTGAAGGACACAATTCTTGTCGTACAGCTTTCTGTTAGATCTGTGGATGGTTTTGACAGGGCTTTCATGACAATCAATAAGTTTCTAATCCTCCTGGGCCCCTTCCTTACATAATTTATGTGTCACAGGTTTCCTGTAAGACCCTCTTCTTATGGCTACCACCTCTTCAATGTTTTGTTTCTTGAACCAACTAACACAATCGTAATCACTATAAAACTGACCACTTTGATCCCTTGTACTAAAATTGACCATTTTCCTGTTCTAATTATATTCTTTCTTGCAAAAATCGGCTATAATTTATGTTCAGTTTATCACTTTTCTTGTGCTTTTAATGCTATGTTCTTGTAATGCTCCTGCAAGTAAGTTCTTTTTTCTATCTCTGCGCTTGTGTATAGGACAATAAACTCAACTTTGATTTTAGAATTCAGCATATTGCTGTCTGTAAAGTTAGTTCCTTTCTCTTGAAGTTTGGTGTATCTTCCAGTCCATGAATGCTTTTTTAGCTAATTACACATGGGTCTTTTGGTCATTTAGGTCTGGTGTATTTAGGCAGAGAAACCAAGGACGTATTTACAGAAGTGGATTATGGTATTCCACCTACTATGGACATTCTGCAGCTCTTGTTCATTGGGAGTTGTCAGGTTTTCTGGAACAACTGTCTGAAGGAAAACAGAAACATTGCTACAGTAAAACCAAATGCAGATTGGGAGAGCTATATTTCATATTCTGATTGGATAACTTGTAACCCAATGTATAAACGTTGAATGTTCTAGTTTCAAACAACCCACGTCTGTGATGTTCTCCTCTCACACATACACTCACCTGAAACACCGAAATTTCTTCTCCTTTTGATCACCTTTCTATCCTCTCCCACCTTTCATCCATTCACCACCTTCCAAACACCCACCAATCACCATCTGGTTCAATCAATTACCTGCCAACCCTTGTCCAACTCCTCCGTGCTGGCAATCTTTCCTCTTCTCTCTTTCTCTCAATGTAGGGTCTTGGGCCGAAATGTTGGCTTACACCTTCAGCCTGCAGAGTTGCCTCTTGACTCACTGAGTTCTGTTAGTGTTCTGCTGTTTGTTCCACATTATTGCACCTGCAGACTAGTTTGCTTTCTGTCTCGGAAGAGCTACTTTTGCAATGCCCATTGAAGTTTAACACCAATGTTCTTGTGCTAGTATATCTGTTGCTGCCTTTGGTTTAGGGCACGGCAGAGTATCGCAGAAGTCAATACCCCGAAACATCCCAACAGCTAATCAAAGAAGGGAGTAACAGAACAGATTAAGTGACCTCAGCAATTTTCAGTATGTGTCTCTGTTGACATAGACTTTCTGGTGATCTTTCTGTTAGTTGATAACAGAGACAACAGGTGCCAATGGAGGGTCAAGTTGTAAATCTTCTGTTAGAAAAGATAGAGTCAATATTGTTAAACAGCAGCACAAAGGTATCCGTTCTCTTGACAGCTTATTGCGATGAGTTAGCTATAGGGCCATACATTAACAGCACAGCCATCCAGAGAGGGTGGTAATGGGCTTTTTCCAAGGGAACTCTTTATTACTTGTGGGTGAGGGACTCCTATTGTATTGTCAGGGTGGGTATTCCAGGACACTGAAAGGCCGTGATGATGTCCGTCAGATGGATAACTGGAGAGCAAGTTGGGGATAATATTTCAAAGCAGTCCCCTGCCACCTCTTCCACCACCTCTTTTTTTAGGACATGTATCAACTACAAAAGACAGCATCCATCATTAAGGATCCCCACCACCCAGGACATGCCCGCTTCACACTATTCCTGTCAGAAAGAATGTACAAATGCCCGAAGTCACACATTCAGCAATAAAGCTTCTTCCCCTCTGCCATCCGCTTTCCAAGTGGATGACCCCAGCTATTATCAGTACGCTTCAGAAATTGTCTGCCTGACATCTGTGGTCGTATAACCAGGGCTTGTGATTAGCACCAGTTATTCATACGATTATCCACCATGGCCTCATGCGTCACTGATCAGGGGGTTATACACCTTGCCCAAGGGTGATCTACAGGCTAGCACAGGGAAGAAGTACCTTACACCTCCTTTGGTAGAGATGTATCTCCATCTCTCATATAAAGGGCCCAGAATGGCACACAATAGCTCTGAGAGCGGTCTAACAGAGGCCTTATACTGCCTCATCATTACATCTTTGCTCTTAAATTCTAGCTGTCTGGAAATTAATGCTAACAATGCATTGAATTCCCTAAGTTAACCTTTAGGGAATCCTGGACTTGGACTTCCAAGTTCTTTTGCACCTCTGATTTCTGAATTTTCTCCCCATTTAGAAAATAGCCTATGCCTTTATTCCTTCTACCAAAGTGCATAGCCAAACACTTTCCTACACTATATTCTGCCTATCACTTCTTTGTCCATTCTCCTAATCTATCTAAGTCCTTCTGCTGCCTTCCTGCTTCATCAACATAAGACCATTAAACCAGAATACATAGGAGCAGAATTTGGTCATCTGATCCATCGAGCCTGCTCCGCCATTCAATCATGGCTGATCTTTTCTTTTTCTCCTCCTCAACCCCAGTTCCCGGCCTTCTCCCTGTAACCTTTGATGCACCTGCCCCTCCACCTTTCTTCGCTTTGTCTGCAAACGTGGCCACAAAGCCATCATTTCTATCATCCAAATCATTGGCATATAGCATGAAAAGACATGGTCCAAATATTGACCCCTGTGGAACACTATTCATGGCAGACAAAAAAAATCCCCTTTATTCCTACTCTTGGCTTCCCTCCAGTAAGCCAGTCTCCTATTTCTGCTAATACAATGGGCTTATATCTTGTTAAGCAGCCTCATGTGTGGCACCTTGTCAAAATCCAAATAAATAATATGCACTGGCTCTCCTTTATCTATTCTTCCTGTTATTTCCTCAAAGAATTCCAACAGATTTGTCAGGCCAGATTTCCCCTTAAGGAAACCAAATCTATTTCATCATATGCCTCCTAGTACTGCAAAACTTCATCCTTAATAGGGGACTCCATCATCTCCCCACCTAATGAAGTCAGGCTAAATGGCCAATAATTTCCTTTCCCCTATCTCCCTCCCTTCCTGAAGTGTGGAGTAACATTTGCAAGTTTCCACTTCTCCAGAACCATTCCAGAATCTAGCGATTCTTGAACAAATATTACTAATGCCTCCACATTCTCTTCAGCCACCTCTTTCAGAACCCCGGGGTGTGGTTCATCTGGTCCAGGTGACTTACCTACCTTCAGAACTTCCAGCTTCTCAAGCACTTTCTCCTTAGTAATAGCAATGACATTCTCTTCTGCCCACTGACTCTCTCAAATTTCTGGCATTGTGCTAGCAGATTCGACATTGAGGACCAGAGAAAAATGCAAGAAAGAACATAATTAGAAGGAGTAAAAAACAAAGCCCACTGCAGTGGAAATAGGTCACAAGATCGCTATACTGAGGTAGTGATCTGGGCTGTGCAGGGTGATTCAAAAACTGATTATTTGAAGGAATTAGTTGTCCTTGAATCTGCTGCTGTGACACATCTGTGTTTGTCTAAGACAGTTGCAGTGGACTGTTCTCCCTGGCCATCTGTACCAAGCAGTGTGGACAGTGAGGTGGCCACGTTGTCTGGCAGGATATTGCAGAAGTCAATACTCTGGTATGTCCTGACAGCAAACCAAAGATGGAAGAGGGTGTGCCACCTCTCCTGTCAACCTCACCCACCCACATCAAAGTCAGGGCATCTTGTATGCTGTCTTTAGAACCCAGTGCACTAGAGTGGAACCAAATCATCCTTTAACCTCAATGAACGTCTAAGAAAGAGGAGACTACAGCAAAGAGTCTTCATCGACTAGGTCTTCAATGTCATAGAATGCGTTGTATCACACATTAGATGACAATGGCATAAACACAGTCTTCCTCAAAATTAAATTTACATTCTTGCCAACCAAAAATAACAAAATGATATGTATTTTGATTTTACTGATAATCTTATGTTACAAATTCATTCCTCTGTGGAAATTAAAGATAATTACAAAGAAAAGCAAATGAAATATCACAACTGTCTAACAGAATTTTCCAAAAGAATGCGTGTTTTTCACAGCCTAAGGTTTGAGTTGCTAACATTATTTCGAAGAAATCAAACAGGTTAGATACACTGATCCATGCACACTTTCTCATTCAAGCCCCAGTAAGGAGACTACCAGGTCCCCATGATTTTGCAATATGGCTTCTCTGCCAGTGTTCCCAGAAAGCCATTCCGAATGGAGAAATTGCCCAGGCCTGGCACACAAGCAGCCTGCTTTGAGATCTGATGTCAGCCAGCTTTAGCTAATCCAACAAAACAGCACACGGCTCTATTCTCCAGAAGAATAGTCATATTGCCCCAGTGATTATTACTCAAGCACATCTATACCACAGGCATTATTATATAAAAAGAGTAAATCTGCTTAGTATGTCCCTGAAAATAAAGAAATGTCCATCTTATCTCACAACTACCCCAATCAATGGGTATTCCAGAAGGAACAAGTGTGCTAAATTTACTGTATATTCAAATATGTAACTTACAGTATTATGCAAAAGTCTTAGGCACATATACTGTATTTAGTTAGAGTGCCTAACACTTTTGTACAATATTGTATTTGTCAACTTGCTGTGGAGAGCGAGTTTGTAAATCTGGTTGGGACAACGGATTTTGTGAATGGTGAGGGTGGAATGTGGTGGGAGGAGGTGGAGAAGGAGTGCCAAGGGTGGGGGTGGCACGGGTGCAGACACACCCATCCCTGAGACACCAGACAAACTCATTTGATTCCAAACAATTGGTTTATTGATCATTACAGAATGTCTCTGTGGTGCTTCCCTTCTCCCTTCTTCTCTTCCCAACCATGATCCCCCTCTCCCTGCCCACTTCCCACCCTCTGTCCACAATAGATTCTGGTTCTTTCTACTCACAAAAGCTGAATGCTTGCAACTTCCCTGAAGCTCCTTGAACACTCTTCCAGCTTAAAACCAAGCCACATTTCGCAAGTACCTGCCTGATTAACACATCAGAAGCCTTCTGTTCTTGCCTGCAAAAGCTGTTGTAGTGGGACCACATCTTTCATCACTTTCATGATGCCTCTGAGCAGCATGGTCCTTCGTTGGTCCAGTATACCTTCCAACCAGAACCACAGAGATTGGCACCAATACCTTTTTGTCCCCTGTTGGGCAATACATAAAATTACTACAGTACTATGAAAAGTCTTGTGCTCCCTTGCTATATATTTTGCAGAAATTGTATATGGATGGAAAATTGATGTAGTGAGATTAGTATACATGCGACAAGAGTCTGCATGTTCGTTGTAACTCAGCAGGTAAAAACTCCTGTTATGAAGCTCCAAAACATTAGTATAGTGGTTTTTGAACCAGCATAGAAACTTAAATAGGGAACACGGGGATAAGAGAAGACCATTGGCATTTTAAACCTGCTTTACCATTCAATGTTATCCTGACTGGTGATCCAAACTTCTGCTTTTTCCCCAGTACACGATAGGACTTGCTCAGAGAGCACCCTCCCACTGAAACAGTGTTGTTCTTAGACAAACAAGTTCTTCAAAACAAACAACACCTATTTATTTAGCAAAATAGCTCTCATTTTGACATGTTGATTGCAATTATTTTTTGCACAGCACAGAAATCTTCTTAGCTCCAGGGATATATTTTGGTTTAAGGATGCACAATAGGTAGTCTGGGCTTATTCACTCCAAGGTTCTGTATTGTTCTGCTGAGCATTGTGGGTACTAAAATGAGTGACAACAGTTGTGGGCTGCCCCTAGCACACTCTTGGCTATGTTGGTTGTTTACGTGGCCAATGCATTTCACTAGACTTTTCAATGTAGGTGTGATAAATAAATCTAAATCTTGATCTGTTATGTTTTGCAGCTTTAAGACATTGAACTAATTCAAGGAAAGACGTGGTAGTCTGAAAGAGTGGGTCTAACGTCAAGTTTACTTTAATTGAGGCATGTACGCATCACTTGGTATTGTGATGACGTATGTAATTCACATATTTACACATATAACCCACACTGAATTTGTAATGCTCTCATTGGGCTTGTATACAAACATGGCTCATTAGCTACAGTAGCTCTGCTAACAGCCACGTAACTCAGCAGAGAGAAGGCCACCTTTTATAAACAACAGGCATCTAGCGTTGGGATGATTTGGGGTTCAACCAAACAGGAACTAGGTTAAGCACAGGCTCAAACACACAATCAGGAAGATTGTGATGTTCCAATTAAAGGAACCTCAACTTGAGCGAATGCTGCTCATACACAATTATCAGTCAGCAAGAAATAACAGATAAAATTATGAAGAGAGTATATTTACCAATTCCAGCTTTATCAAATAGATATTAAAAGAAAGAAGAAAAAAAAACAAGGGTCCATTGCAATGAGACAGTCTAAACGTGCACACGTCTGTTGGAGGTCATCTTCTCCAAGAGCTGGTTATAATCATTACACACA